>NW_021637377.1:0-87965 GCF_004799145.2 Neltuma alba
AACCCCTTACCAAACTATCTAGAAGAAACACCACACTTCATGGAATATTACAATATTGTTTGTTAAGAAGTTATCAGAAAGCGTTTTTGGTTTTACTTCTATTGCAAGCAGTTGAAATATGGAGGCTAAGCAATAATGGTCACGGAGAAAAAGTGAAACCACAATAATAACTGTGGTAGGAGATAAGAATCAAAGTGAATAAATAAATTGGTAAGCCATGAAAAAAGCTTTGCTGTTCAGAAGATAGAGATGATAGTATATTAAAAGCAAAAAAGAATTGATATATATGATAATGACATAGAGATGAGATCATAGTGTCATATTAGTTGCAAGTTACAGTTCATTTTTCCAATGACCATCCCTTCAATTTTGATTTGAACTACAAACCCCAAGTAGAATATTTATTTGTGATTTTTTTTCTTCTTGTAAGACTGGAATTAAGATTAGAGCAAGTCTATTTGGGCATTTGCATCATTCCAGTGCATGCAAATAACAGAAGCTTTTGAATGAACATGCATTTGAAGGAAAGGAAAACGCTGATGCAAGCTCACTTTTTAGAGATGTCAAGTTATTTCTAATTGACCTAATTATATTGATTAAATTGCATTATTCTCAAATTCAGTATGAATTGCTTTTCTTTTAACTAATTAATCAAATCACAAAGATTTAAATGCCATCTAAATTATCCAAAATCTTACAAATAATTTAATCTACAATTAGACACCAAAAGTTTACTTTTGACCAAATTAAACTCTTAATTTTTTTCCTTATAATTAGCTCTCTTTCATTTAACTCCACCGCTTTGATGGACGAATACTATTATATATCTGTGATTTGTGTACGTGGAGCAGCTTATCCAATAAGAAAAGGCAAGCCACTTTTTCCCTCAGCAAAGTAATTGACTTATGCGGAACTAGTTGTATCCAAGTTTCTGAGAGGGGAGGGAGAGAGGAATTAGACAGAAAAAAAGGACAGCCTACCAAAAGCAGTCATTCATATCAGCAAAATGTGGATTGGTTCTTCGTTTGACAATCAACTTTCAGCCCTTTTGAGGTTTGCTTTTTTGTTCAAGTGCGCCTTCCTCTTTTCCTTTCACCACCAATTCATTCTCTTGTTAGGGCCCCATTCTTCCCACCAAATTTCACCAAAATCAAGATTGAATATTCAGTTGTTTTAGAGTTGTTGCTTACAAATTGCTCTCAAAACAGTTTTTGCAGTCTAATCAGTAGATGAAGTTGGTTTGTGTTGTCTCAACATTTGGAATATTTGAAGTCCAAGTTCATTCACCGAAATGATCTAATCACAAGTCTAAAATTTATGTTATTAATGATAATCAAAACTTTTGAAATTTAAAATTTGTCATCAAGTAAAGTTTCATATTCATATTTTTCAAGTTAATAACGAATTTAAAACAACTTTATAACATTAAAAAGATCAAGACGTAGCCTCAAAGCATCTTTATAACTTTCAAAGGTAACAACCATAATTTATTTACATGATTTTTAAGAAAGTTTTCATTTTTAGAATCTTCAATTGACTTTTGCTGACATCTTTAATCTTTAAAAGTTAAAGTAATCTCTCGCAGGAAGTGAATGTGAGATGCTAACAAAGACCCAATATACCAACAAAATTTAATCTAGTTATTAAGGATGAACTTATATCCTATAAAGATATAGCTTTAAATTTCACTGTTAATCCGAGAAAATTATTGATAGATAATTTGTAGCCACCTCTTATAATTGTTTCTCACCATGAGACTTGCTCTTACTTTGGTCAGTGCACAAATCAAATCCAATTTACCTATACTTCTATAAAAAATAAAAGAGGCGCAATAGTTATTACTGTGAAACATGAAATATTAATTTATGCAAGTTGATCAAAGAGCAGCGTCAATTTCAAGACGTTAGCAGGGTTGGAGAATTTCAGGGTTTAATATTATCATTAAGTGTCAGTAGTTATCTGGTATAGGACAAAAAAATATATACGAAGGAGCATGACTTTCGGATCCTCAAGCAGGAAAAATTAGTTTCAAGCAAAACTTGAAAACTTATGGCATCTTCCCTGAAATATTGAGTCCAATTCAATCACATTAAGCCAGGGGCAAAACTTGTTTGGCTAAAGCCATTTTTGGTGGGTGAAGGTGAGAAGAAAATAAAATGTCCATGGTTGAGTCAAGTCAGGGAAAAGGAAAAAACCCATTTCAAAAGACTAAACTTTTCAAGACTTAGAAGTACATAGTTAGCCTATGTAAAAGGTAAAAATGTTATTCTCATGCTTTCTTGAATGACGGAACAGAGAGGAAATGAAGTGCACGAGTGGAAGGAACTGCCAACCCACCTTGTCACTCCCTTTCATTCTAAACGGTGAAGATCTCTTCTTTTAACATACTATTATTAAAGCTCATGCAAGACTAATTTACTTCTTTTTACGCAAATGCAAAAAGCTCACCAGCAAAAAAGCTCCAAAGTTGGTGTGCCTTTATACATGCACGTTAAGTGTTTGACTGTTTGCATTATTGTTGATGACAGTGTAGCATACTCTTGTTTGTACATATCTCAGTTTGCCTTCCTGTTTCTTGTCCTTTCCTTTGATTATCCCCAAGTGCTACTTTGAAATATCTTATTCTTCAAAAGCTATGACCTCAATTTCTTCTTTTGATGCAATGAAAAAGATCCAACTTTGCAAAAATAAATCTTATGAGCACCATATGTTGTTCTCTTCGTACAGTTCTGGTTTGATTGCAGCATTTGCCTGATGAGTTCAAAAAGGGGACAGAGGGGGTGTATATGGGTTTGAAATAGATATAACTTGCAACCCATTTGGTTTCTTTTCATGCCCCAATTTTGGTCCAGCTTTTAAAAAACTTTGTCTCTGTGAGAAGTCTCATTCTATGATAGTTTAGTTTCTGCAGCGAATATGCAGAGTAATGCTATGAATTAATGCATTTTGGATGTATCTTCCGTTTTTGTCAGTATCTGATGGTGGTATTTGATGCATTTAATGATTTTTTGGTGCATCCTTTGACAGCGTTGAAGATTGGAAAGCGAATCCTGACACAATAACATATGCATGAAATAAAGTGGCGCGATTCTGGATACAAGCAATTCAAGCTCATGGACTCGACAGTTTTACCTTCAAGTCACAAGCGCTCTAAAAGGTTTTCGCTCTGAAAATTCTCTGTTCTATCTTTAGTTCAAGAGTTTCATTTTCATCTCTTCTTTCAAAGTTGTGGTCTTCTTAAACTAAATGAACTGAAGATAGAAGAAATTCTTACGAACACGATGCACGGTGGTTCTGTGCAAATAAACACATTGCTGAAGGGTGCTATGCTCATCAGTTTGATTTGAACTAGAGGGTTAAATTTTCCATACTTGCCTCATCGTTTACATTCAACAAATAATTATCCTGTGAGAGAGCTTTTCTCTGTTTACTGCATATTCATAGGCTCCATTGTACCTCAGTAAGCCTGAGATTTTATCACTGTGAATGGCAGTGATCCTATGGAAAGAAGAGTCAGGGAAGATGGATTATGGGATAACGGTACTGAAAGTTCTTTTCACACAAGCATGGTATATCTCTAATCGCTGTAGATTTGTGAGCACTGCAAATAAATATTTTCCTCTTATTTTGCCTACCTAGATTTTGCCTGTTTTAATATGGTAATTTATTAATTTTCTCCATTAAAAAAATGAAATGGACCAGCTTGTGGAAAGCAATGAATCCAAGAAGAGGCAATACCATAACATTGATCTTCAGAGTTCCTTGACTCAAGAGGTACTTATATTCTCAACTGATTTAGTTCCTCTATAAGAGATAGCTACTGATAAGCTCATAAATACATAGTTTATGATGGTTTAGAGTTAATTTTCTGTCTCTCTATTCTCTTCACTATAGACCGTTAAGTAATCAAAGTTTTGTTAACAGCCCGTGTTCTTGCCGCCAAATTTCTTCCTGCCACAAGTATATGCTTTGCAAGGCAAAATAATAGGGAATTAGGGATCTTTAAAAGATTTTTATACATCCTTTTCTATCTCTTGATGGAAACTCTGTTTGAAACTGTGAAAAACTAGCAGCTGATTAGTCCATTTATCCACAAACATCTGGCTTATTGTTCTTAAATACTGTGTTTTTCATGTCTTCGAAGATTTTCATGCTTCAAAAACGATTGCATCAAACAATTTGTGGTACGAAGTGCATTAGAGAAAGCATGTTACCTGCCTTCCTCACAAGATGCTGCGCTAGAAAACTCGATGCCAATGGTATACCCTTGAACACCTAAATGGATGCTCTCAATGGCTTATTGACTTTGCTGGATTTTTCTTTTGATTGTGTGTATTTTGTTTCTCAATTTTAGGCGACCAAGGAACTAATTAAGGAAATTGGCGTATTAGAATTAGAAGTAGTGTACTTGGAACAATATCTTCTCTCGCTGTATCGGAAAAGATTTGATCATCAAATATTGTCTCTATCAGCCAAGGAAAGAAGATTGGAAACAGATTCAGACACCAAAAAAGGAAGTTCATCAGTAAGTGGGACAGTTACTGTCTCTGAGAAAGAGATTTCAGTTCGTGAACATAATCTCCTGTCGCCCAGAAATTCAGTTGGCTTTCCCTTAAGGAATGCAAGAAAGAGTTAGAACCAGAAGCTGTTCTGGACTCAAGTATTCATCGAAGTCACTCCACCCTATCCCAGCAATCAGTTTGCTTCATCGAAACTTCTCAGGCCAAAGCTTTGGACACTTTCCATTCTCTACCGTTGTCTATGCTAGAGGTAAGTTCGAACAACTGACGGGAGTAATTCTTACTTCCTCATATGTCATATTGAGTTATTGGTCCCTCAAACATACCATTGCCACGATTTTGCTCCTTAAAGGTTAATCACGATCATATTAGCGTGGATGTCTTCAAGAGCACATCAAGTAAATATTGGTATTGTATCAGTTAATTGTACTGACATTAACAAAGTTGCCTAAATAGCCCAAAATTTGCCCAATTGGAATGTTTGCAGTTGACTCGATGACTTGTCTTTTATATTTTCCGAATGAAATTGCATTTACTCCATGTCATCATCATGAAGCCCAGCATTCAAGTTTAAATTTTGTCAACATATTTAATTTTCAGACTAGATAAGTAGTTATATGACACTTGTTTCTTAAACTATTAAGATTTATATGAAATCCATGGTGGTGGTATCTTTCCGCTACCACTAATCTACCTTACTTCTTGAATTTAGTGTTTTCTAATTTGGTGTTCTATGGAAATTATATTTTATCAGCAAGCTCAGAGTAATAACTGCAGTTCAATCTCCCTGGCTGAGCATCTGGGAAATTGCTTTTCTGATATAGTTCCAGAGACCCCAAACTGGCTTTCTGAGGAGATGATTAAGAGCATATCAGCTATATATTGTGAACTTGCAGACCCTCCTTTTGTTGGTCATGATAATGCTTCGTCCTTTATTCCATTTTCATCATCAGCATATGAGTTTTCTTCACAAGGCGAGGGAAATAAGCAGGCCTCACGGTGGAAGAAACATCGACCCTTCAATTTAAACTTTAACAACCCTTTCCACATCAAAGGATCAAAAGAATTTGGCGGACCTTATTGCTCAATGGTAAAGATTCACAAGTTAAGCAGAGATAGTGAAAAATTAAAAGAAGTTGAGTACATGCTGCGGAGATTTAGGTGAGCCATCTTTGCAATTTAAGTTCCGTAAGTCTTCATCCTAAGAGATTCATTCGCTGAACAAGGCAACTACATATTAGATTTAGTATGAAATTTGAAAACATCAACAATGCCATAAAGTATTAAGATGTATGTAGGATTGAGGATTGATCACGAGCCATTGTTGATAAGAGGATTAGGATCTAATTTTGATGTTCTTTACCCACTCTCAAGAGACTAAGATATGCTTAGCTTAGAGTTATAAATCTTTCAAGGATTTTGTCAAGGTAAGGGTTTAAGCTGGAGAACCGAATGCAGCATTAAGTAACGCGGCTTTACTTTTCTCCTTTAAAATAAACAGTTGCCTTTCAATATTAGCATATCATTCGCACCTTTACAACTATGTCAATATGCTAAGAAAATTTCCCTTTATGTCTTGCTTTCTTGCAGGTCACTTGTTTCTCGGTTGGAAGATGTTAATCCTAGAAACTTGGAGCATGAAGAAAAGCTAGCTTTTTGGATCAATGTGCACAACACCCTAGTGATGCATGTAAACTTTTCGAACTTTCAACGTTATTTGATTTATAGTTTTTTTCCAAGTCTTGAAGACAAACCTACCATATTGTTGTCTCTCATCTACAGGCTTTATTAGTTTATGGAATTTCAGCCAATAATGCCAAAAGAATTTCTACAGTACTCAAGGTGAGTTGGTCCCTAATATTGAACTGACAAAATCCATTGGTATGATCTGAAGTCCTTCTGAATTAAGCTGGTTGATAATGGTCTTCAGGCTGCATATAACATTGGGGGTCATAATGTAAGCGTAGAACTCATACAGAACTCGATTCTGGGATGCAGATTGCCTCGTCCGGGACAAGTAACTCTGAAAACCTGAAACTTCCACATAAACTTTTTCTCATTACTATTTTACATTACAAGCAAAGTAGCAGATGGAGTCTGAACCCTTTAGATTTATTTATTCTGAAGTTCTTGCAGAGTTCAAAAAGAGAAGAAAGGAGGGGAAATTTTCTAATATATGCTTTTATTCTTTATGTCAACTTTTTCTCAAAACTCTGCACTTCAAAGAAGTTCAAAGGCTTCTTACGAACATTAAATGACACTAATGCCCCATTCTTTTCTCCCAGTGGCTGCAGATTTTGTTTCCTACAAAAACAAAACTTAAGGTTAGAGATGCAAGAAAAGCATATGCAATACACCGACCAGAACCTTTGTTGCTATTTGCCCTCAGTTCAGGAAGCCGTTCTGATCCTGCGGTATGCTTTTGCCTACTTATATTTGTTCTGTCTCTTGGTGTAAACTCAAGGAGACAGAAGTAATCTTTCTGCAGCTCTTGATCACTTGAATGGCGCATTTTCATAGTCTGAATATAAGCTAAGTTATTCTTGCTTGAGAAGTAGCGTCCTTCTTAACCTCTGCTGGTTGCAACATTCTCAGGTGCGTTTGTATACATCCAAGAGAGTCTCGGAGGAGCTTGAATCTGCGAAAGACGAGTACATTCAATCTACCATCTCTGTGACCAAGGAACAGAAAATACTTATTCCAAAGATAGTTGATTTCTTTGCAAAAAGCTCACGTCTTGGGGCAGTTGGTTTGATGGAGGTGGTCAAGAATAACCTTCCTAATTCTCAAAGGAAAATCAATCAAGAGTTTCAATCAAAAGCAAGCTGGAAAGGCATTGAGTTGGTCCCTCATGACTTCAGTTTCAATTACTTGATTTCGAAGGAGTTAGCTTGGTAATCACATGCCTCAGTAGATATTAGCATCATAGCTTGGAATGACAGAAGAATCTTAATTCAGGATAATCATGAGAAGGAAAAAAATCACAAGCTCCTTCTTGGACGAGGCAGAAGACTTGATGTCGAAATGAACCAAGATTGGAATGATATTTAACACTTGAGCCTCCTAGCATGACTGAAGTGAAATTGTTCAACCTGGAAGTGGCAGCCCAGAAGGCAAGCTTCTATGTTGATATGTTTGGCTGGAGATAAGAGAAAAGGGAAAGGGAAAGCTTAATTCAAGCATAGCTCTTATTGAGTTAGGATGATGAAGAATTTTCCCTATCCTTTAAAAATCTCCTAAAATCCTCCCTATTTCTTCCAATCTGAAAATTTTTGGAAGAGAGAATCTTCCTATTTCCTAAGCAAGAATTAGGAAAATAATTATCCCTTGCTTTCCTGTCCTTCTCCTCCCTTCCCCTTCAACCCAAAACATATCCTAAATGTTTTGTGTTCATATGAACAATGAAGCTTGTAAATCATTAGTCTTGCTTGATTGGCATGGTTATGATTTATCAAGCAATGGTTATGATTCAATTGTCATTCCTAGTCTATTTAAGAACCTTATTGACAAGTTTGCGCTGATGCTTAGTGCTGTAGAGACCAGAGAATTGAGTAGTCAATTGAAGTGATGTTTATACTAGAGGCCACGCCCTCCAACGGTGATCAGTTCATTATTGTATATCATAGTGAAGGTTCCCTCTAGGTAAATTTTGCGAGTCTCTGTAATTACTTTGTCAGGTGAATTTTTAATATTGTGACAGGAAGTTAGCATCTTTTTCATGGAATCATTTATTAAAAAGAAAAAAGGACAAACTTCAACACATAGCATTCTGATATTTGAAAATCAGGAGTGCAATATGTGTGTCTGTATTGTGTGTGTATACATTTATATAGTTTTCTTCAATCTATTTCACCCTCAATATTATTTATTCTCTGTTTCAAACAATATGTGAGAGGCTAAAGTGATATATTTAGACAATGACGCCCCTAAAATCAAAGATGAATATCTTATCTCATGCAATGCAAGAGAAGAAACAGCGGCTAAATAAAAGAGCTAGTTGATTAATTGGAAAAAATTGAGAAAATTTGTTAATTTAGTTATTTATAATAAATATGTATTATGTTTTCTGAAATATCATTACTAATCATATGTATTAGTTAAAACTATCTTCTGACAGAACATTTAACATGTGCAATTACTATAAAGAATGCTTTGAAAGAAATGGGTAAATATAAGAAACAAAATGAATGAAGATCTTATATCTAGAACCAAATTGAATGTCAAATTAACTCTTATATATCTTGGACAGAAAGGAGTATATTTATGCAGCGGCAATAAACTGATATTTGATAAATAAAATTGATAAATCCACAAGCTCAAACAGATTTGAATTCTGGACATTTAATTAGTAAATGCATCTTGTATATGTAGATATGGATAGGAGAAGAGACAAAACAAATTTATGCATATTTTTATCCTCTCCTATTATTCTCTCTCTTAAATATAGAGTATATTTATAATGCTTACGGGCCACAAATCTGTACTCCCGCTGGATTAATATATTCTTTTTGTGATAAAAGTTAGAAAGAAAAGACCCATCGTCCGTGGGTTCAGCTGGCGAAGGGGTAAGACATATGACCAAGTTGGCATGTGTTCGATCCTTGGGGAGTACCACTTTGTTGTGGTTCCAGTCACGGCGCTTGGGGAGGCATCCTAGCTCTTAGGTGCCTAGATAAACGCCTAAGGGTAATTGACGGCTCGCCCTGCCCAACATTGGTATGACCTAGGAGGAAGGGAGATTTCGCCCTGCCCTTGGATCGTGGATGAGCCCAACCCCTTTCCAAAAATTTTTTTACCAAAAAAAAAAAAGTTAGAAAGAAAAGGGGGAAAAGGATGAAATTGATGGCCCTTTTTTCTTTTTTTTTTTTGGCCCTTTTCATGGTGTGGAAAAAAACAAAGAACGGAGATTGTGTTTTTTCTTCGTTGAAAGCGATGACAAAGAAAGCGAAGCAAAGAGACAAAGAATCCGCAGCTCATAATTTCTTTTCTATCTGCTGGGGGATCACTAGAATCACTAGAATTCGCTCAATACAGTGAGGAGAGATGTCTTTTGGCGGTTAACTGGGAATTAAGATGAAACAGTGAGTGATTTTTAGGTCAAATTTCACGAACCCTAAATGGAAGACGAGGGAATAGGGTTAGTGTTGGCCAGAGCTACAGAACTTAGATTGAAGATCAGCAATTGCATCCACAGAGCCTCGCCTGCTGCGTACTCGCCTACCAATGGCCCCTTAACGACTGAACCTCCTGATGGGAACGAAGTAAATGACCCCGAAGATGATGATAATGATGAAGAAGCAGAAAGGCTGTTAAACATTTGCGATGCGCTGGAATCCTTGGAGAACCAGTTATCTTCCTTGCAGGTTTTCCCCAAAGCCCCTTTCTTTTTTAGGGTTTTTCATTGTGAGATATTTTTCTTTTTAATCGTATGACATTGCATGATCTAATTTCCTGTGCATTTTGTTTCTTTTCTCGGTTGGATAAACTGAAATAATTCTTTCCATCTCTCTAGAGGCACGGGTGAAAAAAAGTTCATCTAGAAGAAAAGCTCGGAACATTTGTCTTGGGATCTGTCTTATTGTTAGGATTATAGCCTGTGATGTTCCCTGGATAAGGGCCAGAGATAGTGGGATATATGTCCCTCTTGAACTCTAGTGAAGCTTTTCCTTTGCTTAAAAAGCCCTTGAAGCAATCTGCTACCCTTGAAAGCTAAATTTCTGAAGTACTCTTCCTTGGGGACCAAACTTCTTATATGTACCTTGGTAACCCCATTCAAGATAAACTACCCATTCTGCTTAAATACTTTGTATACTTCCATGGTTCTAGAATATTAAGTACCACCGGCATTCATATTTTGACAAAGATAAGCTATTTTCGCCTGTAGTTAGGCTCTAACTTAAAAGAACAAATTAAATTAAAGTGCTTCACAACATGCAAATCACAGTATTGCCGATTACTCAATGTTACAAGAGTTCCAGAAATAAAATCCCATCTTATGCTCGTGGTACCATCAATTAGAGGGGAGGGGGGTGCTATGCATTGCCAAACGTTTGATTCCGTGGAAAAATCATCCTGTGTCATGGTATTGTCAATCTAAAAAGAGACCATCTCCACGATAATTCTGTTGACTTGATGACAGTGGAGCAGCTGACCCTGCAATTCCCAATTCGAGCCTTTCATGGTAATGAAAGTTACATCCAGAGTTTCACATAATTTCTCTCTGGATATACGTGTTAATATACTTGAAGAAACAATCGAACTAGTTGTACCAGGTAGAAAGAGTTTGTCCTTGTGGATAATGCACATCATAGCTATACCAAATTGGATGACAGAACCGCTTGTTTGCGGTCAAGATTATTTTGACAGCATAAGATAAATTTGGTGTGTCCGTTAACTTTTAATCACAGGACGATCCCGTAGCTTTTTTTTTTTTTTCCTGGCCAAAGTCCCGTAGCATGTTATGTTATTATAAATGAATGTTTCATTCGTCGCCTGTCAAATGAAACTTATTGAAACTGACGATTGACGTGGCTCCACTCTTGCCCTTTATGCTCTTTGCCTTTACAAGGATTTATAACTGTTGTTTTGAATTAGTATAACTGGTGTTTTGCTAGAGATGCGGACTTTGTTCGTGTGACTGAATGAATGCTGATTTAGCTTTATCTTATTTCAGTCTCAGTTTATTTTATCGTTAGATGTATGACGTGAAAGATCATATTGAAATATCCTTATTATTCTCTTATACTTTGTTTTTAGGACTCTTAATTGATGACTTAGAACTCTTTACTGTTTTGGCAATACCCAGGTTCTGCAACACCAGCAGCAATACGAAAGAGAAGTTGCTCTTTCTGAGATTGAGCAAAGCCGCAAAACGTTAATTGATAAGCTCAAGGAGTACAAAGGTAAGGAGCTGGAAGTGATACGAGAAGCTTCTACCTTCGCTAGCGAAACGGTGGAGCACAACAATGATCTGCTTCTTCCTCCATATCCAAGCCGTCCTCCCTACACCATGATGCATAATTCTGTTTGCAACGGGTTAATTCCAATTGATCCGAAGGTCCAATCGAGGAAGAGTGTGAACGAGAAGGAGCAAAATCATGCCCAAGATGGCGTGAAAAATGCAAGAAAAGGATTGGGATTTTTTGTGACTTCTGCAGCCAAAACTGTGCTCACTGTTGTTGGCGTGGTATCCGTCATGAGCTTGTCTGGTTTTGGACCTAAGAAGTTAGGTACGAACCTCAACATTTTGGGCCTGCTTCATCGACCAGAAAGTGAGGATGAAAGATCAAAAACTAGATGCCCCCCAGGGAGAATCCCACTGGTAGAAGATGGGGAAGTTCGATGTGTTGTGAAAGAGAGAGTTGAAGTTCCATTTTCAGCAATTGCTGCGAAGCCAGATATAAACTACGGGTGTGGTTAGTTCTAGTGCTTAATGTTGTGCTTCACTTCTCTCCTTTTCTACCCTACTGTTCATATGCTTGTTCACTGGCATGTAGTTGTCATGATTTTTGGTAGTTTATATTTAGCCACGAGGTCTTGATTGTTTGAGAGAAGTGGGATCAATGATTGTATGGTCTTTTATGCCCATTATGGTAGCAGATCCCCCCCCCCCCCCTCTCAATTGGATTTCCAATGGCCTTTTCTCTGTTGTTGTCGTGCATTCCGTGCTGATAAGTAAGGGGGGAAATAGATTAAAACTATGGTAAGACTTGTGTGAGATCTAGTCAATGGCTAAATGCTTACTCATCTAATCCAGTATAAAATAATAAAGAGTTAATTAAGATGATATGAAGTTAAAAATTGGGAATTCACCCTAAATAACGACCTACCAAAAAATGATTTTTTTTTTGTTTATTGTTTATGACATGTTGGATGAGAATATGCAATGGATTAGAAATCGATTAACATTTAAAATAGAAAAGAATAAACAATTCTTTTTGTAAATATAAATTATTTTAATGTTTAACAACATTAAATTGATTTTTTTTGAAATTTTTGTAATTTTTTATCGGGTTCTTATTGTTTTCTCAATGCAGGAAATATTGGTCCTTATGTTCATAATATGTTAATTAGAACTGATGTAAATATTGATCAAAAGGCATCTAAGTTGTCAAAAAATACAAAACAATAGAGTTTATATAAAAAAAATAATTATTCTTATAATCATTTTCTTACATCTATATGCAATCTGTTACCTGATTGATTTTGATTTTATTTAGTCCATGTGATTCATTTTCTTAGAGACACACACACACACACACACAGAGAGAGAGAGAGAGAGAGAGAGAGAGAGAGGATATAAAAAACCAAGCACCCCGTGAGAAGGAAAAGATACACCGACGTTTCTTTCTGGCCAAATAAAAAAAACAAGAACTCAATTAAAAATAATGTATCATCTTTTTTTCTTAATATAAGAGCTATTTTAATATTCAATTTGTTCTTACATATAAGAAGTTATTTCACTTTATTTCTCATACTTATCTATTTCTTTCAAAATAGTCATTGTAATAGTTGTATATATCAAAAGTTTTCATCAAATAATAATTTTAACTAATACATATGATTAGTAGGAATATTTTATGGAAGATAATATTTATTTTTATAAATAACTAACTTAACAAATTTTTTTAATATATTTAAATTAGTTAACTAATTCTTATATTAGAACCAGAGAAAGTATATTACAAGCACTTGTATTTTTTTTGGGGTCAACATACTTCCATAAATATTTAATTCAAGTAGGGTTAGATATTGGCTAAAATAATATTCATCCAATCCTTAATATAAGACCTATTTAACTAGTTTGATTAGATTAAGGAAGTTGGGTAAGTTAATTAATTATAAGAAATATGATATGTTTTTTTTCTAAAATAAATTGACCGAAACATCAATTTGTGAGTTCCTGGCTGACGCAACCATGAGTCAACGATCAAATCCACCGTTTTGTGTCGCCGCCAGCAGCCCCCGGTTTGATAAATATAAAAATAACTCTTATATTTAGAATTAAAATTAACTTAATAATTAAGTCTTATACTGAGAATAATGGAGTATCAAACGGGGGAAGGGTGGAAGAATTGGATTACAGAGACAAAATGATAAACAGAGCTATCAAATAAATTGACCGAAACATCAATTTGTGAGTTCCTGGCTGACGCAACCATGAGTCAACGATCAAATCCACCGTTTTGTGTCGCCGCCAGCAGCCCCCGGTTTAGGACCCACCTTTTCTACATAAACAAATATCTATCATCTATGTTACGATATTTTTCAAAGAAATTTGGTAAAATTTTCCACTTACGGGTCACCGCTTCCCTTCTCTAATGCAACATGTTCCAAGGGAGATATTGGAAGGTTCTACTAGTCTATTAACGGGAGCTAATCAAAATCAAATCTTTTTACGCTTTCTGAGAATGGCTCCCCGTTGGCCTCAAGGGCCATTTTCATCGTCCTTATAAATCTCACAGCAACCCCCACCCCCATAAATCAAACCGTAATTTCTTAACATCTTCGAAATCCTGCGATTACTCGACAACATGGCCGAAACCGACGGATCAATATGTTTCACCCAAGAGCAAGAAGCGCTCGTTGTGAAGTCATGGCAAGTAATGAAGAAGAATTCTGCAGAGCTGGGTCTCAAGTTTTCTTGAAGTACGAATCTTCTTCTACTGATATTCACTTCATCTTTCGCTGACTTCTAAATCACTATTTATGCTTCTTCTTCTTTTCTGTTTAAATTTAGGATATTTGAGATTGCCCCATCTGCTCAGAACTTGTTCTCCTTCTTGAGAGATTCAAAAGTCCCTTGGAGCAAAACCAAAGCTCAAGCCTCATGCCGTGAATGTCTTTGTCATGGTGAGCTTACTCTGTTTCTGACCTCCGTCAACTTTACTCTTTGTATGTCCCTGATGAATATATATATATATATGTATGTATGTATGTAGTATATGTATATTTATCTCTCTGAATTTTTTATTGCAGACGTGTGAATCCGCAGTTCAGCTGCGGAAGGCTGGTAAAGTCACAGTGAGAGATTCAACCTTGAAAAAAATAGGTGCTGTCCATTTCAAAACTGGCGTGGTGAATGAGCATTTTGAGGTATTTACTTAACAGTTTGTTTATTAGAAAAGTTTACATAGTTAAGGTCTTAGAGATGAAGTTCTTCAGATGATTGCTATTAAGTTCTTCAAAGATTCTAAAGAAATTTATGCCAATGACATGTAAACTTAAATCATTCATAGAACATCTGAACGTATAAAAATTCAGTCTCTGATGATGAACTTATCGAGGCGTCAATGTGTATGTTCTGATTGGTGAGTTATTTTCTGCAAGATTGATGTGTGACCTAATGTTTTTCGCTGTGTAAGGTTACGAAGTTTGCACTTATGGAAGTCATAAAAGAAGCAGTGCCAGAAATGTGGTCACCAGACATGAAGAATGCATGGGGAGTAGCTTATGATCAGCTAGTTGCTGCCATTAAAGCTGAAATGAAACCTTAATTCCTCTTAGAGACTGTCTCTAAATAAGTTTGATCAGTCCAGTGTTCTGGATATATGTCAGCGAGCTTGTCTCTGTAACGTTCTGTTGAATAAGCATCTATTATATATATTGGCATTGGTGTTACTTTTGTACCAGGTTGGAAAGATGTTACCTTTTAATAATATTTGAAGAATGAAGATAATAAAATAATTTCTGTTCATGATGGCTTTTGTTTATATCTACTGTTCTATTGATTATTCTTTCAATCTTTTTTAAAAATGGACGTTAACTTCTGACAAAGTCACTTTTAAAAATTAATTCATGATCTGAAATTCACCAAACTTTCCAAAAATACCTTAATTATATGCAATAAATAATAAATCGATTTGATTCATTTCTCTCTATCATAGATAATCAACGTAACTAACGGGATTGGATTTAGCTGCAGGACAGTCAAACAATATGTTATAAAATAATAATAGACGAAAACATCAATTTGCGAGCTCATGGCTTACGCATTCAAAGAACCAGTGACTTATGTGAGATGACCAAACGGTCCAATCTGGTAGCCGCACCTGGTTTCATCCGCCTCTTCAACGATATATAAAGAGAGAGATACACACACTATTTAATATGATACTCCAAAAGGCCATAAAAGAAACTCTATGCAATTAGGATTTAATTATCTTCTCACCACGTGTCTTCCTTCCCGCCACTGCGCACCGTTAGCAAATGGAAGAGAACATGTAGTCCCCCCCCCCCAAAAATAAAAGCAGTATATTATAATAATAATAGTATAGTAGTAGTAGTAGGAATAATAGTAATAGTAATAATATGTTTAAAGGACAAAAGGTCCAGTGAAGGTTTAAGGTGAAAATTTAGGACCAGCAAATATACAATCTTGTCAAAGGAGCGAAAATTGGAAACAAAAGAGGCACATCAGTAGCAAATATATCCCTGTTATGTTTGCAAATATAAGCTCGCAAAAAGAGAATGTCCTGATAAGATCGGGTCTACATTCATATCACCCATAAAGAATATTAGAAGAGGGTCAAATACACAACAACCTCTCTTAAGTCTATCCCATATCCTCAGTAAACATGCTCTTGATATGAAAACCAAAACAATCAAAGGTTGGCTCAGGTTTTGGAAAATTTCTTGTCTCTTTGTGTGAACTCTTCATCTACGAACACAATCACAACCATTGGATGCATGTATCATATGCAGGCAAGAATTGCTCGTTCATGAAGGGGCAAAAAGTAGCCTGCTTCATGTAATTGATCTTATGGTCTTCTCTACGGTAAAAGGTTGACTAACAAGATAAACTGTGGTAGCTTTTGTAATTGCAGTCCTAAGTTTTGAGATTCTCCTCTTTCTTGGGCCTCTCATGGATTCTTCCGTTTCATCTTGCTTTTCAAATGATTGGGTCTTTTACCAAAGTGGGTCATTTTAACATGCTGTTTATCTTTATCACTATTATCAGGCATTTCTCCCTGCAAGAGCTTCTTTAGCCTTGGATCTTCCAAACATCCATTTAATATCATCTCCTTGTGAAATTCCCGGGCCTTAACTAGCCATCCACAAGTCACAAGACCTTCTACCATTCTTCTATAATGCATACAACTGGGCAGTACTTCAAAAGTTTTCATTTCCTGCCAAATTTTCAATGCATTTAGAGGTTGCTCCAACTTGAAGAATTTTTCAAGAAGTATAAGAAAGGAGTCGCCATTAGGTCCTAAACTAGCACTTTTCATCCTACTGAGAAATTCCAATGTCCCTTGATAATCTGTTCCCTCAAGAAAAGCATGGAAGGTTTCAATTGTTGGTCTAAGATTCTCCTCTACCATTGTATTTAATAAGATTCTTGCATGCGCTAGTTTTCTTTCCTTGCAAAGAGGCAGTATCATTGAGTTAAAGGTGGCAGAATCTGGCTGCAAGCCACCTTTTTTCATATCATCTATCATCTTCAGAGCTTCCTTCAAGCAATTTTCGTGAGTCAAAACATAAACTAAAGAATTGTACACCTCCATCCCAGGGCTCCAACCCCTTTTCTTCATCCCATCATAAAGTCTAAGCGAGTCAAAAAGATTTCCCGTCCTTGAAAAGCAAGAAATCATATGGCTATATGAGGTAGCATCGGGTGTTATACAATAGTTTGACATTTCTCTCCAAACTCTCTTCGCTTCAACTAGATCTACTGATATGTTGCACCACCCATTCAGAATAATGTTGAAACTCTCAGTCTCAAGTGGGAAGAGCTTCTTATTCAGAAGCATAACTCTTCAGCCTCCTCAATGTGCCCATGCTTACAAAGTGCATGCAAAAAAGCATGGAATGCTTCCTGATCAGGGGTCATTCTGAACTTTTCCATGAAGTTGAATGTTTGGATAGCCTTGGCCGAGTCATTTCCAAGTGCATATCTAATTGAAGCAAAATGCCAAAAGAGGACAAAAGAACGAAAGTTATTGACGGAATTGAGATGCCACTATCAAGTGTTCATGTATTTACCAACACAGTACCACTAAGAACATATAAAAGTAGACAGACCGATAAGATTGATTAATCGAATGTAAGCACACTGACTAATAAAAATCTAATATTCAAATAATAACGAAGATCACTACAAAAGAGTATCCTGCGTTACTAGTTAACTCAAATGATTCCAACAGCAAAGATAAGGGATAACTTCTCAACCCTAAATATGATTTGCTAATTAGTGTAATGCCCATCTAAAATGTAAGTAAACAAGCAAAATAAGAGTCAGCCAAAGGAGGTCAAACTGAAATCAATCAGATACTTCGTGCAGTGAGGTACTTCTTAATATAATAATACAAGTTTCACTCCACATTTTTTGAAAAGTTTACGTGAGATATATTATTAAAAGGAAAAGGAACTACTGGGACTATAAATTTTTTCACAGAGCCAGAATATTTGAAGTTATGATCCTGTTCTCACTGAGTTCAGCGCAGATAATCTCTAAGAAAGCTGGTAATTTCATAAAATTTTATTTGAAAAATTGAAGATGTAATGTTTGGCATAGGCGCAAGAGAAAATTCATTACTGACTCTCCATGTTAACCATGTTACAACAAAACTTTCTACGAGCCAGAAAGAGTTTCAAGGGCAAAGGTCATTTCACCTCTCAATCATAATAAGCATAGCCTGCCGTATACACAGAGAAGACCGATGCATATCTTGAATCAAACCCCACGCAGTGGAAAACTTTTGATGATGGCCCAAAACCCATATCATCAATTGATAAACATTTTCATCGTAGCAATTCCACTTCTTGCCCCATTCAAATGCCAAAAAAGCAGCTTTACACTCTTCCCTCAGTTCCCAAATAGTCGAACCAATTAAATCTCTATTAGCTTTGATACCTGATGCATCGAGAAAGGACATAGCCTCTGCTTCTGACGAATTATAAGCAACCTTTCTGAGCAATTCAAGGAACTGCTGTAGAACTGGGTTACGTGGGTCCCCATGGAAATGGAACTTATCGGCAATGAAGTCGATGGGGTCTTTAAGAGCTTGAGAGACATAGGAGAATGAAGGTTTAAGGGAGTGAGCCGGTAGCGAAACCGTTTGAGAAAAAGCCTGAGAGAGATGGTGAGGTGTAGCTGTGAGATTTGATGAGACAAGTGTGCGAGGAGGAAGTGGAAAGTGCTTTAGAGAAAACCTTCTCGTAAAGGTCGCCCAGACAGCCATAGGTTCAGTTGAAACCTTTGAACCGAGACGCAACTAGAGAGCTCATAAAGTCTTTGGTCACCCGTTTGGTTGATGTCAAAAAACACCGTAAATACCGGAATGGAAACGTGATTACCCTGAAAAGTGCGTTTGGTTGCTTGCTTGGACTTGAATTCCATTCGGACGGGGAAGAAGATTCTGCCAACTGAGGGAATGAACAATCCACTTAAAAAACAATGGAATCCGAGGCATTCCAGGAAAGGCTTTAGCTAATCTCCAGACTTGCCCTGCCTATGAAGATGAAGCAAAGCAAGCCTAAACAAGTGGGATATCAATTATCATGAGAAAAGCAAGTTGTCTTAGCAAAGCCCACCAAAATTTAAGTTTTATTTTCGCAGCCCCAGCAATGGGGACGAAATCTCTGTTAAGAACACAAAACTAAGTTCCCTAGCGAGGGCGCGTTGGAAGAGATATCAACGGGGGGGGGGGGGGTGGAAGCTCCCGGTGAGCAGAAAATTTATCTATGTACCCAGTCGCGGACGGAGTCACGGAGGCCTTGTCGGACATAAGTAGAACGGAACGAAGAAACAGAAGGAGGGCAGCCCCTAGATAAACCAATGGTCGGGATTAACCCCAGATTAACGGTTGAGATGGCTCTCTTCTTAATGACAAGACGCCGTTTTGTTGATCACGCTAAACTGTAGGGTATTTAATATAAACTTTAACTCTTTAAATTTATTCTCATTTTAATTTCAGTCTTTTAAGTTAAGAAAAGTTAGTCAATTGGTCCTTCAACTTCTAATTTAATTGTAATCCAGTTTTTCAAATTTAACTCATCATAACTCGGTTCCTAAAGTTTGTTATGTTTAACAATGGGAAAATTGCAAATAAAGACCCCTCAATATATAAAATAGCAATCAGGGACCCTGAATTTGAGAAATTGCTCACAAGGACCCGGTCCCAATTTGCAATTATGAAATGATGGTAGAATGTCCAAAATGCCCTCTGTTTTTCTCTCTTTCTTCCTCTCCAGATCATCTTCTTCCCGACCTTGCTCCTCATTTTCCTCTCTCTCTTCGTTCTCTCTTTCCTCTCCAAGTTTCCTTCCCTCTCCTCACTCTTTTCCCAGAGTATATGGAACTCCCAATGTCTTTCGGTGGTCCTCTCCTCATTGTCATCCCCGTCACCTTCTTTTTATCTTGCTTACCTGCTCTTTCGTCAACAATGAAGCCTCTTCCATCATTCTCTCTGTTGCTGTGGAAGGAGAGGAGAGTCGGGAGTTTGAGGGAGAGTGACAGTCATTTGTAATGCTTGTAATGTTTGTTTGCAATGTGTGTGGTGATTGCTTGGTGCTGAGACAATGCCCAATAAATCTGGATTTTTATTCTTCATTTCTATTTTGATTTTCAGCTTGTGTTCGTAATTGAAAATAACGAGTTTGATAAGTTGTTGAAAATAACAAATTGACAAGTTCTGATACCCAGTTCACGACAAGTTCAGTAATGCGAATAACAAGTTTAGCAAGGCAAATAACAACTTCTGATAAGCAATTCATAGAAATTCGAGTTTCTCTGTTAAAATGACAGCATTTTCAGATTTCTTTAGCAGATGACAAGTTCTGATACACAATTCATGACAAGTTCAGTAAGGCGAATGACAAGTTTAGTAAGGCGAATGACAACTTCTGATAAGCAATTCATAGAAATTTGAGTTTCTGTGTTAAAATGACAGGTTCCCAGTAGGTTTTCATACTTTTTCCTGTTAAAATGACTGGATTTCCACATTGATTTATCAAATGACAGGTTTATAATAGAAAATGACAAGTTTTCATAAGATCTTTATGCTTTTTTTTTGGAATTACAATTTGCACATTTCTGACAGCAACAACTTCTGATAAATACGAAATGACAAGTTCAGAATGAAAAATGACAAGTTAAGTATAGCAAATGACAAGTTCCCACAATGTTTTCATACATTTTAATACTTTTTCTGCTAAAATTACAATTTGCACATGTCTGACAGCACCCACTTCTGATAATTGCAAACAAGCTCTAAATTGTGAAAATCAAGTATGATGATTGTATTTCGGTGGAAAAATAGATCAAGGTGTGGCATGTGAGGAACAAACGAGCCCTAAATACAATGCTAAACGAATAAAGTTCTCGCTTTATATGTAGAATTTGATGGTTTCTTGTTCATATGATATGTCAATTTATATTTGGGATTTCATGGTTGAGGATGCACTTGTGAGTGGATATGATCATCGTAGTGCATTTGCCACTGGTGTTGATATGAGCATGCTTCGTGAGGGGCTTATGAGAGTTCTGGTGCTATAGTTTTATACATTAGGAGGAAATGAGAGGTGAAGTTGATGATGAAAGATGTTAATCAGAAGTGGTTGCTGTCAGAAATCTGAACATTGTTATTTCAGTAGAGAAATTTACATTTGTATGAAAACGTGATGGGAACTTGTCATTTTACATACTTAATTTGTCATGCGCTATTGTGGACTTGTCATTTATTGTTTATTAAAAGTGATTGCTATCAGCAATGTGCAAATTGTAATCCCACCAGAAAAAGTATGAAAATGTATGAAAACATTATGGGAATTTGTCACTTGCCATACTTAACTTGTCATTTTCCATTATGAACTTGTCATTTCGTGTTTATCAGAAGTGGGTGCTGTCAGACATGTGCAAATTGTAATTTTAGCAGAAAAAGTATGAAAATGTATGAAAACATTGTGGGAACTTGTCATTTGCTATACTTAACTTGTCATTTTTCATTCTGAACTTGTCATTTCGTATTTATCAGAAGTTGTTGCTGTCAGAAATGTGCAAATTGTAATTCCAGCAAAAAAAAGCATAAAGATCTTATGAAAACTTGTCATTTTCTATTATAAACCTGTCATTTGATAAATCAATGTGGAAATCCAGTCATTTTAACAGGAAAAAGTATGAAAACCTACTGGGAACCTGTCATTTTAACACAGAAACTCAAATTTCTATGAATTGCTTATCAGAAGTTGTCATTCGCCTTACTAAACTTGTCATTCGCCTTACTGAACTTGTCATGAATTGTGTATCAGAACTTGTCATCTGCTAAAGAAATATGAAAATGCTGTCATTTTAACAGAGAAACTCGAATTTCTATGAATTGCTTATCAGAAGTTGTTATTTGCCTTGCTAAACTTGTTATTCGCATTACTGAACTTGTCGTGAACTGGGTATCAGAACTTGTCAATTTGTTATTTTCAACAACTTATCAAACTCGTTATTTTCAATTACGAACACAAGCTGAGAATCAAAATAGAAATGAAGAATAAAAATCCAGATTTATTGGGCATTGTCTCAGCACCAAGCAATTACCACACACATTGCAAACAAACATTACAAGCATTATAAATGACTGTCACTCTCCCTCAAACTCCCGACTCTCCTCTCCTTCCACAGCAACAGAGAGAATGATGGAAGAGGCTTCATTGTTGACGAAAGAGCAGGTAAGCAAGATAAAAAGAAAGTGACGGGGATGACAATGAGGAGAGGACCACCGAAAGACATTGGGAGTTCCATATACTCTGGGAAAAGAGTGAGGAGAGGGAAGGAAACTTGGAGAGGAAAGAGAGAACGAAGAGAGAGAGGAAAATGAGGAGCAAGGTCGGGAAGAAGATGATCTGGAGAGGAAGAAAGAGAGAAAAACAGAGGGCATTTTGGACATTCTACCATCATTTCATAATTGCAAATTGGGACCGGGTCCTTGTGAGCAATTTCTCAAATTCAGGGTCCCTGATTGCTATTTTATATATTGAGGGGTCTTTATTTGCAATTTTCCCTTTAACAATTGCACCCCTGCTGTTGGTTATCAAACTAAACGCTATTAGCAAAGTTAACAGAGTTAGTCCCCTCCTCTTCCTTCTTACCTTTTCGTTTTCTCTTCATTGACTCCTTCATGTTTGTTGAAAATCATTCTCAAAACTAGAATCCTTCCTTTAAAGTCTACAAGCCAAATATGGTTCCATGGTCGATCACTCTCCCTGTTGGTTCGCATCTTGCTATGTTTATAACTGATCATTCTATTGCCATACAAGCCTTCATTCAAAACTAACAAAAAGGGAAAATATGTACAGCCAATCTGTATTAACAGAAGAAAAAGTGAACAAATGGTGCGAGCTAGTAGTTGGATTTGAACTTTGAATTAATTAATTGATATATATTCTTTAATTTAATTTAATTTCTTATTGTTGCCTCTGCCTATGGGCTGACTTCGCGGCTTGGGAATAGAGATGATGTCACCAATGTCAACCGTAGTAATGAAGCTGGGGATAGAATTGGGACACCAATTGCAAGCTCCTTCTAGGTGACCCTCTTGGTGCTTCTGAAGGTGAAGGAGAAAGTTCAATGTCTCCAACCAGTGATGATCAAGAATCTAATTCTGAAGATGGTGCGAGACTTTCTTTGGCCAGGGTAATGTTACTGAAATCAGACCATATTCAAAACATATAGCAGGATGAGAACCAAGGGAAAGAGAGATTGATCAGGGGGCCATACTTGGCTTGAAGACTTCGAAAGATGGGTCCCAGTTTTGAAAATGATTTCCCCAAAAAAATGAAGGGGCTGATGAGAGGAAAACAGAAATGATTAGGAGGAAGAGGAGGGGACTAACTCTATTAACTTTGTTAACAATGTTCAGTTTGATAACCAACGACAAGGGTGTAATTGTTAAGCATAATAAATTTTAGGGGCTGAGTTGCGACGAGTTAAACTTGAAGAACTAAGTTACAATTAAGTTAAAAGTTAAAAGACCAATTAACTAATTTTCCCTTTAAGTTATAAATCATAAGTTTTGGTTTCTCTTTCATTTAAAATATTAGTCCTTATAATCTAATAAAAACTGAGATTATTTTGTTCCTAGAAGCACCAGAGCCCATAATTTGAAACTTGATAGACTAAAATCAAAATGAAAATAAATTTGAGGAATCAAAAATTATATTAATTTTTTTAATTATTTCATTATACTTAATGGGCTTCGAAAACCAAATAAAACCTGCTGGATCAACCAAACAAAACCGACTAAAATCAATTGAAATAAGATTAATTCGGTTTCTTTTCTAAACTCAGTAGGTTTGGTTTTGTAGACCGAACAAGGCCGGTTTGAATTTTTTTTAATTTATTTATTTATTCCTTATGTACTGTAACTGTTTTTTTTTTGTGATATATTATATTTATTTCTCTATTATTTCATTGATATTGTTGATATTTTGGTCTTGGTACCTAATAATAATTTTTTACATGTCATTTAGATATTAAAGTAATTAATCAACTTATTACTGAAAAAAAGTGATTAATCAACTCACTAACTCAGAATATATTTATTTAATCAACATTAACTCACTTTTAAAGTTTAAGTTTTGTAATAATATATTACTACCTCCTGCCCTAATTATAAGACTTTGTTTGTACTACAAATAAGGTCTTATAATTAGGACCACGAGTAATATTAAATTAAATTTTTTATTTAGAATTAAATTTTAAAAGTATAGGGGTAAAGCAAAGAACAGGGGATGGTGGTAGACTGGTAGCTAATGGCAGAAAGCAACGACTATTAAATGTAATCAAATTTTTTATATGATGAAGCATGTTGTCATATCAAAAAAAAAAGTAAGGTGAGGATAAAATAATGGGTCACGTGAGAGTACATTTTTTGTTTGAGAATTACAACAAAATAAAAAAAATTATCAGTAAATCTTAATAATAAGTGAGTAGTGAGTAGTTATTTAATATCTTGAAACTTGCTATTATAGATTATTATGTTGTTATTAAAAAATTTTAATAATTACGTTTTTAATTGAGACTCAGCAAATCTCTCTTATTTCTTGGCGTGCAATCAAATGACCAAATGGATCGTCCAATGAAAAAGACAGAAAAACCAAGCCGTGAGTTCATGGCTCGCGCAAGCGACAGTCAATGACTTGTGTGATGACCAAAGACAGACGGTCCCATCCTGGTGTCAGCTCCTTGTTTCCAAATCCACCTCTTCTACTATAAATCTATTATTTAAATTTTTAGGGAAATTATCAGAAAAACGCCCTAGAAATATTAAGATGACGAATCAGTAACTCCAATTCTAATAATTTCAAATTGGTCCACGTATATTCAATCTCATTGGCGGCCTAACACTGAAACTCTAGCACCAACAGTTGGGATTTTCGACGTGCTGAGATGGTAGCTGTTTCTTTGATCAAAATAAGTAAGGAGCAATGTAGTAAAAAGGCAACATTTTAATACATTGGACGTTATTGAAATTATAATTCCTGAATTGTGATTTAGATATTTTGAGGGTTATTTTATGTGATTTTCCTTTATTTTTACCGATCGCCACGTCTCTTCCCTACTGGAACGTTAGTGTCCAAAGCATCTGATGGACTGATATCCCGTTCCTGAGCGTTTGGTAAGTTCCAATTAATTGAGCGCCCACCATGAAGCATCACAGTCCAACATGAGGACAATGGCTCGCCATTCCCCTCAAGGGACGCTTTCTTCTTCCTTAAATCTCACCGCAACTGCCCCGCCTACCCCCACAGCCCACGATTTCTCAAGTTCGTCTGCTCCCATTGCGAAATCCTTCGATTGCTGAGAAGATGAGCCCCCCGGAGGGAATATGTTTCACCCAAGAGCAAGAAGATCTCGTGGTTAAGTCATGGGACGTAATGAAGAAGAATTCTGCAGAGCTGGCTCTTCAATTTTTCTTGAAGTAGGAATCTCCTTTACGGAATCTTCTTTTTTTTTATTTTAACTTTATCTTTTGCTGCCTTCTTAATCACGATTTATGCGTTTTTTGTTTAAACTTAGAATATTTGAGATTGCCCCGTCGGCTCAGAACTTGTTCTCCTTCTTGAGAGATTCTAAAGTTCCTTTGGAGCAAAACCCGAAGCTTAAGCCTCATGCTGTGAATGTCTTTGTCATGGTAAGCTTACTCCGTTTTTCTTTTTCAACCCTCCATTAACCTCATCGTTTTACTAAGTGAATGAAAGTACGACGATATTAAACCATTTATAGTTAACCCATCATTGCTTTAGCACCATTCATATTTTACACCTGGTAATTTTTTCCTGGATCTTTAATTGCAGACGTGTGAATCAGCAGTTCAACTGCGGAAGGCTGGTAAAGTCACAGTAAGAGAATCAAACTTGAAAAGATTAGGCGCTGTTCATTTCAAAAGCGGTGTGGTGGATGAGCATTTTGAGGTATTTGACTTGATCATTTGCTGATCAGAAAAGTTGACATCGTTAGTGTTGAAGATTTTTAAATGATTGCTATTTTGTCAAGTAATTTGAGGTGTTTGATTTGAGATTTTGCTGCATAAGTGAGACCTTCAACAGATAGTAGCAGATGTATCTTTGGGATCCCATTCTACTTTCAATTTCAAAGTGCATTACTGGTGAGACAGTTAAATATAAGGGAAAACCATTCTGGAATTAGTAAAGAAATTTATAGATAGATCTAATTTACAGAAAATTGATAACTTAACCATTTATAGACATAAACATATAAAACTCACTTCTAACATGCTTGCATCTCTATTGATAATGGAAGTAGACTATATTTACCTAAGAATATACTCAAGTGTCAAAATATATCTGACTAGTGAGTTCTTTTCTGCAAGATCGATGTGTAATCTAATTTTCCCTTTCATGAAGGTTGTAAGGTTTGCACTTCTGGAAACCATAAAGGAAGCAGTGCAAGAAATGTGGTCACCAGACATGAAGAATGCATGGGGAGTAGCTTATGATCAGCTAGCTGCCGCCATCAAAGCCGAAATGAAAGCTTCCTCTTAGACTATCTCTACAACTTCCGCAGTCCTTTCCTCTCGAGTTCATAAAGTTTGATAGGGTGTCAGTCCAGGGTTTCTGCTTTTATGTTAGTGAGCTGGTGCTTTGGTGATTGTGTTCAAAAAATTCTGTTGTATGAATATGCATTATATTGCTATCTTCACCAGGTTTGACAGCATATCAGTATATTAGCTTTGAACTACTGTTGAAGATAATAAAGATTTAATTTCTGTTTGTGATGGCTTTCTCTATATTTACTGTTCTATTGATAATACTTACAAATTTGAAGACAAGAATAGTTTGTTCCTAATCCCAATTCTAGGGCAAAATTTGGCTCTGAAAACAAATTGAGCGGACCCTTGTTGGGTGAAGTTTATATAGACAGATAAAATTGGTCCATCCATCTCCTTGAAGGACATTAAAACTCTGTTGTCCTACTCTTCCACTCTTCAACATGTTCCTTCTCAGAAACTTAATGAGTATCTTGGACCCAAGCTTGAAAGGCCTGGATGAGTAAGGAGATTGATGTTCAGTGCACACAAGTGGTAAAGAGATTTAAATTCTACGGTTAAAATTGGTGAGGTTAATACATGTGTCAGTCTAATATGTTCAAAACTTGAAAAGATGTCAAACCTCAGTATCAAAATTATTATATGCTAACAAAATTTACTTCTTTAAACGTAGAAGTTAGTTGAAGGGATTATTTGTTATCAATATAAGATTAATTTAATCTATCTCTAGATTTATTTTTTTTCCCTAAATTGTTCCTATTTTAATATAAAACTTGAGGCGGTGCAAAAAAGTAATCTGTATTTTGAAATAGAACGTGTCCTATTTTAATGGGTTGCTTGAATTGGAGTAACTTTCCATCCAAGTAAGCAATGTGCACTTGCGGTACCCAAAGGGTTTCCTCCTTGTCTTGTGAATTGAGAAGATGCACAACTACCCACACACTTATTGTGGGTTTGTCATCAAATGGGCATTGAGGTGGCCAAGGGAAACAGAGGAGAATGAAAAATCTCAAAGTGAAAACAAAAAACTATACTAACCAAACTGTTCCCATCCCATGATCCAGAAACCTCAAAAGAAATGTGTTATAACAGTGGTGAACCGATTCAGTTGTTATAATACACACACATTGATAGCTTTTATCTAAGAAAATGCAATGCGTAGAAAGATTTTGAGGGCCAATTCAGTGCCTGGGGTTTGGGACATTGATAATCATATTGTTATCCAAGGAACACTGGAATTATATTTAAGAAGACCTTAAATTTCATACCGTACCCAGACAAGTCCTATACACCATAATTCTGTAACTACAGAGTCCCAGGTTCAAACGACATTTACCAACAAAAGCGCCACACAGAAATGTAACTCGTCATATAAAGATAAATTTTGACCGTTACGTTATTTGTGTAAGTGTGTACACACACAGAGAGACACACCGGAACAGAGCCGTTGGATGGGTGTTAGTCCATCAAGCACGTGATATCAAGGACCCCACAATCCCACCAATGAGGACCGTTGGATCTCCCAACACTGCCGATACAACGAACTGAACGGCCATCCCCGCCATCTCACAACACTTCCTCACCTTCCCTTTGCTTTTGCTGCTGCTACTATGGCTGCTCTGAAGCGTGTTCTTCAAGCTAGGAACCTCATTCTCCAATCTGTAACTTCCTTTCTTGCTTTCCATATAAATCTCAGGCCAACTCTCCACCACCATCTCCCTCACACAAGCCACATGTAGATTGTAGCTCTTGCACTTTGATCTGTAGCTCCAGCTTCGTCCCTTCTTCCCACATCGGTGACACGCCGAGCTCACCTTCTGATACAGATACAGCTTCACTTCGCCATCGTCAAGAACCATTGGAAGCTTCGCGCAGCATGGATGGAGATCGAATCCACACGATGGGCAGTGATAGACGAACCCTGATATGCCCTTCTCGCACGCGTTGCAGAATCGAGGTATGTCGCCTGGTGGACGAGAGAGGAATTGAAACGAACATTTTGGGTAGAATGGATGGTAGATCGAAGGTGAAGGTAACGCACAGTGCATGTGGAGATCGTAGTCGCAAATGGAGCATTTGTAGCGCGAGCCTATCCCTACTTCCTTGCAGCCATCGCATTTGAATGGGAATTGTGAGTATTCGAAACTCAGCATGTGTTGAGGATGACCGAAATGGGATATCTCACTGTTCTTCATGGTCGTGTCTATGTATTTCTGAGGTTTCTTTGAGGAATACATTGCGAAGCTAATGGATGATATGAAGGGTTTGATCTGGATATTTTTTGCTCGATGGGTAGTTAGGGATGGTTTTGAAGGCTAGAAAGTTGTGATTTGAAGTTGGGAACATTGGCTTATAATTGAAGCAACTGGAAAGCGCTTGTTCCACCAGGAATGGAGGTGAATTCTAAATAGATTTCATGGGATAGGGAATCCCTGTGTTATCAAGAAGCAAGTAGGCAAAGCATAAGGTATATTAGGCCTTGTCCCACGAAGGAATATATACCAATTTTTACTTTTCATGGTCTTCTTAAGATTTGTTAACCGGCAACCTATTACACAAGTTTTTGATTTGCATTGCTATTAAGAAATGACTAGTGTGCAGATCATTTAAGGGATAGTTTCTTCATTTTAAAGAAGCAATTCAAAGTTAAAGTCGATGTGCAGTAATAACACGTAGGCAGTCTCTGTTCTTAATTAAACTTTTGAAAGGAAAAGGAAATAAGGGAATAAATCCCTTCTCTAAACAGTAGTTCTCTAAACTTTTGTCTTTAGGATAGAAATTCTTGTCTTCTTGATGATCACATCCATTTGCATCTTCATCAAGGATATGCCTATTACCGATAAGCATATGTTAGGAAATGATTCTTGCATGCCCTAAATATCTTCTAATATTTATAGCATCAAGTTATCAATTCTATAAAGAATGCGACCGAAGTTGCTTGATGGGGCTACCATTACTGTTCAAGTTCTGGTTGTCCTGATTTTTTGGTATCATTTTGTAAGGAATTATTTGTGAATCCATTGCTAATTGCTTGAATAACGTACCTTTAACTAAACCAAAAACTAACGGATCAGTCCAGATATGTACAAGCTGATTCAACCACCATCTGAGCATGACAGAAAGCAGAAAAGAAGAGGTTGCATAATGGTTACTAGGTTTAATACAAGGGGATGGATGATTCATGGTGGGCGAGGTCAGGTGAATGATTGAGGAGAATCAATGCCCTTGTGGCCTTGTGTCAGTGCTCAACAGTATCTCCTGTCTGAAGAACTGAAAGATCAGGAGAATCAAGCAACCCAAAGGAACCTATAATTAAGGTCCAGGCACTACTTTTTTTTTTCCAACTTCTTTTCTTTATTCTGTTCTTAACTTTTTTTTTTTTTTGACCGTTTCCCATTTTGTTTCTTTTGGTAGAGAAACAGAAACGTCAAGAATCTTCCTGTTTATACAAGTCATGTGTATGGATATTTCCTTCCCAGTCTTCTGCAGGAATTGTACTTGCAAGATCAAGAGACTGAAGTGAAAAGCTGTTCTCTGCTCTCTTTTTTTTTTCGAAACTGAATGAAATTATTTCTTCCCACTTCCTTTTAGCCTTCCAACTGCAGTTCAACATCAATTATTTCAGTTTTTCATGCACACAATTTGTTAGGGGTAGGGGTAATCAAGGAACTGATAGAAAAATTACTCGAACCATAATGTAATGTAGAAAGCCACATCAATTTTCACGGCATATAAAAACCAAGAATCGGATGGGCTAGATTTGTCAGAGTGATGAGCTCACATAAAAGATAGGCCGTCCGTGGTTTAAGCTATAGAATTTTCTGCGTCTCTTTTTCTTCTTTGTCATTCAGTTGGAAGTATGAAGAGTGGGGATTGGATAGGAAGGAACATTTTTTTTTTTTAATTTTGGTTATTCTTATAAAAGGAATTCCATCAAAGCTAAAAAGGCACAAACATGTAGTAACGGAGTGAAATAGGAATCTCGTTGGTGGTGTTTCATTCAGATTATTCTGGAACAGGAAAAAGAAAAGTAAAGAAGAGAGGAAAAAGAAGCAAAAATACCAATAAGTTTATCTTTTAACAGTGCTGAAAAATCATAAATCCACCATATTTGCTGTTCTGCTTTTATTATTATTGTACCAGATACGTCAACTTCAGCAATTGTTATTGAGAAATGATTTGAGAATAGTGCTGTAGCGGTGGCGGAAACTTCACACAATGATTGGACAGTTTCACAAACTAAGCAATCCTTCCATTCTAGTTCTAGGTTATCATGAAGCAATCATATGCTGCCTATGCTTCTGGAATGGTTTTGTGCCTACCAGTACCCTTTTGTAACCTCATTCTTTTGAATGTAGGGGGAAAAAAAAAAGGAAAAAAAATGTCAGTTTCCATTAAAAAAGAAAAAAGCTTTTGTGCCCTTTTTTCTGGCCCTTGATTGGTAATTCAATTTGATGTGTCCCTCTCCCTCTAAACTTCTATAACTCAATTTGATGTATCCGTCACCCTTTGATTAACTTTATCTTTTAGGCCCTAAATTTGTCCGATACCATCAAATGCAAGCATTAGGTTAAGAAATCTATTGAAAAATTTGTTTCTCATTTATTCTAATAGCAAATAGTTTATCTTTTGGGGATATTACATTAACTTCCCTAGGGGAACTGACAGCTTCTGTTTTATTTTTATTCTTTTTTTTTTTTGTTGCCAGCTGAAGAACTGACAACTTTCATCGTCCCTTCTTTAGTACAAATATTAGATAGTTATAGTTTTTATAATATGTTTTTCCTTGATAAATATATAATTTATAAATTCTTTTAAGATTCTAATTACGCAACATTAATTTACAGAGCATAATGGTTGTGCCAATGGTTTAAAACAATGACCCAAAGAAAAATAATAAAATGATGATATTTTACTTTTAGAGGTGATAGTGTCATACGAAGTTTTTTTCTATGTCCTCCTTTTGAAAGCATTTGTGTACAAGGCATTGTTGGTATTAAATATAAGCAATTTTTTTAAAAATAGATTTAGGGTATGTTTGGATTGGTACTAGGCAAAACTGACTTCTAACCTAACTGACTTTTGTAACTGAAGTTAGAGTAAAAGTTAATTAGGATATGCTTCGATAAGTGTTTTTAAAAAGTCAGTTGAAAAAGTTAAAAATTATTTGGATGATTAATAGAAAAGTTAGTTTAGTTGTAAAATGACTGAAAAGGACATGGACTTAATTGAATAATAATGTTTGAAATTTTATGTTTTTATGTGATAATAGTTTAAAAAAATACATAAAATTATTATTATAAAATATAAATAGTTTATTTGTGAAATTATAAAATAAAAATATTTTTTACGAAGAAAAATTTGAAAAAACATTGTAGATAATTAATTAAATATATATAATGAACAAACATGAATATAAATTAAAATTCATTTGATCTGAATAAAAGCTCATTATGCTAACAAAGGAGATGAGGCAGAGGAGAAAATATGAAGATAAATCTGGGATGCTCATTTTTAATGATCATCATTTGAAATTGCAGTTTAAAAAGTCAGATTTTTCTTCGTTAAGTCCAACTGAGGTGAAAGCCAGAAGTTGGTTGGAAAAGTTAACCCAGTCAGACAATGTTTTTGGTTCAACTCAGTTTGCAACCTCAGTTTCACCATTTTGAAGATACTTTTGCTGTTGAAAACGGCAATCCAAACATGCACTTAAACTTTAGTTTACTATCTTATGAGGAATTAGTCTTTTTTGCTAAACCCAAGTGGATAATGTCATATAACTTGCAGACACCAAGCCTTTAGCAGGCTACTCAGGTCCAACAAGGATTTTTGGGAAACAAAAACCGCAACCAAAGGCTACGTTGGGAAGGGAGGCAATCGGGCTCATGCTTAGATTGGGCCTGTACTTGATGGCTCATGACTTGGAAAAAGATTTTGGGCCCCATGTGCAGTGTTTCAAAAGGGGCATTCACCAGCGGAAGAACGCTAGAATCCCTACCTAGGGTTTAAGCATTCTGATTCTGCTTCTGCCAGAAACCGACACCTCTTCGTCGAAGAAACCATGTTTCCAGGAATGTTTTTGCGTAAGCCAGACAAGGCTGCAGCGCTGAAGCAACTGAAATCTCATGTCGCCATGTTCGGTGCTTGGGTCGTTGTAATTCGAGTCACCCCTTACGTCCTCCACTATCTCGTCGGAGAGAAGGATGAGCTCAAGCTTGAACTCTAGATTCTGATCCCCAGGTAACGAAGCAAATTTAGTTGGACCTAGTGATTGTAAATTTTCAAAGTTTAATGAATCTGTTTCGAGTTGACATTCGTCGTGTAACACCTCTTTCTTTCTGCATCACGATTTGGTAATTCATGGACTGGTCAATTGCTTTCTTTGCTTTCTTTCTTTTTTTAAAAAGAAAAAACAGACTTTGCTTTGTTTTATTCATGCCCTGGATCTTGCTGCATTCGATCTATGCTAAAGAATTAAAATCAAATTGAATTAAATTCAAGGTTCATCTGATATAATTAGATTAATTGGGATCACGGACAACTAATTAATGCATTTAGTAAATCTTAGTTGAAGAATGTAATTTATCCACCTTTTTTGTCGTCATTTTATGATATGGCGGATTCCAGTTTACATGCTTGGAAGAAAACTGAACCAGAAAGTAGGAATCAAAAACCAAAACGGAGAAGAAAATTCTGGCTTTTGTCAGGACTGCTCGAGCTCTCAAGCGAGCCTTCCCACCTTAATCCTTTCCCCTCTAACAAGCTCCATACCGATAAAAACACCCAAACAGCATTATACCACATATTCAATCTGATAATAATTTTTGTCCCATTGTTATCTTTTGGCGAACTGTTCAGTAATAACAGCAGGGATAGTATTGAAAACTGTTGATGGGATCTTGAGTTTGCAGTAAGGAAGAAGAGCATCCCTTTAGACTGGGTTTACATGATTGCTTTTACACAAGTCTACTTATGACTTGCACAGTTAATTTGGTCATGCTTAGGTTAGGAGAGATAGTATGTACATTTGGGAGCTTGGAGTGGGTGGTGAGCTGAGTTTGGACTGTCTCAATTCGTGGAGGGAGGAGAATGTGTCACTTTGAATAAATTCTAAGATCACCTGAAAAATAGACGGAATAAGTTTTGGAAATTTGATCATGGTGATTGGTTTTCCTTTCACAACTTGAGACAATCCAACCCTGGTATGCCAGTGCCTACGTCATAGGTCTTACTAATTAGTGGCTTGATTAGTTTCAGAACTATGTTATTTCGTGTTTTTTTTTTTTTGCTTGCATATTTATTGATCTCGTTTGGTATATTTGAGCATGTTTCTTCTTGCTTCTGAGAAATGAGAAACATGGAATGATTTGTGTAACTTTACTCTGTTTCAATAGGTTCTCAGTTGGCCTTGCGAAGAAGGACGGACTTGGGTCGTGGAAGTAATTTTTGGGATTGAGCCATCATATGTTATGAGTTGAATTATGTATATTTTCATTTATTAAGGTGGCCAGCCGCGTAATGGGGCTATTTGACAATTTAATGTAGTGAATCTGGTTATTCTGTGATAAGTCGTGAAGAAGAGTTTCTTCATACATCTGCTGTCTGTTCCTTTTGCCGCAATTCATTTTTATCCCCTAGAAGGCATGCGATATTTCTAGTCACTCAAATACCATGCGAAATGGACTAAAATAGAATAAAAATGAGTGGCCGGAATTTTTTTTTTAAAATCTTTTTAATAAAAACAGTAGTAGAGGGAGACAATTATGTAATAAGATACTCCTCCAGTCCTAATTATAGAAATTACTTGAGGCAAAATAGATAAATATTAAAAACAAAATAAATGTGAGTGTTATATTTAAAATCAAATTAAAAGTCAAAGATGGTACTCCTCCGGTCCTAATTATAAGACCCAATTGATTTATTTGAGGAGATTAAGGAAGTAAGTTAAGCTGGTTATTTATAATAAATAAGTGTTGTCATTCCTAAAGTATCCTTACTAATTAAGTATATTGGCTAAAACTATCATTATTAGAAGGATTATCTTGGGAAAAAAATGCATAAATATAAGAGACAAAATGGATTGGGTCTTATAATTAGGACCAAATAAAAAGTCAAATTGGGTCTTATAATAAGGATCGGAGGAGTATAACAGATGGGCCAAATATTCAATGATAACAATAGAGATATAGGGCGAATAGTATATTCATGTAATTAAGATTTCTGTCTCTTTGTTCCTTCCGAGTTAGTGGGCGACTCAGAAGCCGGAATTCAACAGTGATTTCGATCACTACATTTGAAGAGTGTTCTCCGTCATCCTCTCTCGGTTATTGTCCAAGATAACAACTTAAAATTAGAAGAGTTTATTTGACATTTAATTTGATTTTTTTTTTTGGCCAATAACATTCAATTTGATTTTAAATATAAGATCTTAATCTATTTGGTCTTTCTGTCCATTTTTTTTAAAATAATTTTTGTAATAGTTATGTTGAAAATTTTATTAAATGATAGTTCTAACTAATATATATATAATTAGCAAGAATATTCTAAAAAAATAATATATATTTATTGCAAATAACTAAGTTAACAAATTATACTAATTTACTTAAATTAGTTAACTAATTTTTATATTAAGTACAAAAGATAATATTATTATAAAATATAATGGCGGCTTGTGCAAAACTCTCAATTCGGATAACTGGAAGCCTAACAAGGAGACCATGGTTTATATAGTCTTGAAAATAGATTGATTTTTACTCCCATTTGGTGAGCGGTGTGAGAAAAAAGGGCCTACAAAAATTACCAATTCAGTTTATTTTATTTATTGGAACTGTTTGGTCTACTACAAATTATCTATTTAAAAATATTAATGATGCCATTCTTTCGGTCAAAATTAATTATGTTGGCTAATTATTAAGAAAAGAAAAATCATAAATTTGTTTGGTTCTTTTGATATTCCTTCCTGCTTAACTCGTTTGGACCAGCCGTACATTGCAACCAATCTTCACTCTCAGAGACAAACCGTAATGATCAGTACTCACTTAGCTCCGCATCTGAATTTGCAGCATCTCTTTCCTTAAAGCTCCAGCCATTTCCTCGTTCCCCTGTCTCATATACCCATCAATGAAAGCACCATATATCTCTGAATCTAATTGAAACCCTTTTCCTATCATCTCTGCCTGAAGCTTCAATGCTTCTTCCATCCTTCCCTCATAACATAGCCTCTTTATCATGGCCTCATAACTCGTTTCCTTGGGAAACAAATCAAATTTATCCATTGCATATCTCAGAAACTCTAATGCTTCATCAACCCTACCCTTGTCACAAAGCAGCCTAATCATCAAGTCAAGAGTTAAAGCTTCTGGCTTAAAAGCCTTCCTGCACATATCTTTATAAACAAGAATTGCTGAATCGATGTCTCCTATATCACAGTGTCCCTTGATGATGTGCTCATATGTTGCAGATGTACCTTCTATACCATTCATTGCCATTTCTCTGTAAAACTCTTCAGCCCTCCCAACATTTCCAGTCTTGCAAAATCCACCAATCATGGTTTCATAACTCACTGCATCAGGCTCCAAGGCTTTAGTTCTCATTTCTTGCCACAACTTCTCTGCTTCTTCCATTTTCCCTTCTCCACAAAATACAGCCATCAATACAGTATAGCTATAAGCATTGGGAACACAGTTCAATTCAACCATTTCGTCCCAAATCTTTTTCACCTTCTCAATCAAACCGTTTCGATAGCAGCATAACATTAATGTGTGATAAGTATAAACATTTGGGGTAACTCTAATATCCCTCTTCAAATCTTTCTCGCTTTGCTCATCTAACCGAAAGACCTCTCTGTAAATTTCATATCCTGCTTCAACCCCTCGAGATTGGCAAACGCAGTAAATCAGAGAATTCAAGGTACTGACATTCAGGCTAATCCCACGGGACCGTAACAATCTCATGATTTCAATTGAAGGGTCAATATTTTTTGATCCCAAACAAGCTTTGATCAACAAATCGAACACAAATGGAGCAGAACCACAATCTTTATAAGTCTTCACTAGATTCTCGAATACCTTTAATGATGTCGACCTGGGATTATTTCCGTCATCGTCCTCCCGCAATTCGGACGCTCGAATAGCCATACGAATTATGTCCTGGGCATGTGACTTGAGACGGCCACGAGCAAGAATGTGGATGATTGTGGAATAAGACGCGAGGTTGTGGTTGCAGAGGGATTTGCTAAAGCGAAAAAACTGGTATGCGAGATGCGGTCTGTTCCTAAGGTGAAGGGTAATTTGAGAAAAATCGTCGGGATCGAAGCCATCGGGGTAGAGAGAACGGAGGTAGCTCCAGCGAGACTTGGAACGGCGGTGGGTGAGGATAGAAACGGCGGTGGTTACGGCAGTGGTGGGGGCCTCATCGGATGACGATGGTGATGAAGAGTAACAGAAAACAGACGAGGATTTGCGAGCTTGGGATGTGAGGGGAAAACGCTTAAGGAGTTGAGCCGCCATTGACAGGAGCGTAATTGTGAGCGCAACACAGAAAGCGAACCATGTGGCAAATGAAACGCCCCTAAAACGCTACAAATTGGCTCACGAACTATGAGGAAGAGGTTAGAGACTTAGCAAACCAGAGTGAGCAAACACAGTGGTAGGAATAAATTCCAAAGTCTCGAGCCTTGAATTTGATTCAATATGAATTTTAATTGTTTCATGTTGAAAATGAATACAATGCGAGAGGCTTTCGCCGCCGTACCCCTTGACTCCCACAACAAGCTTCTCTTCTTGCGTTCTCGCCGTCGGCCGTCACGTTCTCTTTCTCCTTCAAGCTCGCTTCTTCCGGCGTTAGTGTTGGATTCGCTCGTCCCCAATGTTCCTTTTTTGTTTTTATGCGTCAGCTTATTTGTCTTTGGGCTTGTGCTGGTTGAAAGGCCCACAAGCTAAAAATTGCAGCCCTTTTTCCCTTTCGGATCGGGTTATGGGTCGGAACTCGTCCATTTTTGTTGGTGCACATCCCTAATTCCCCGCTTAATAATGTGAGTTTCATTTTTGAAAAATACATAAATATTACCAATAGGAATTGAACCTAATGAAAGGTACTAGTTCCTTACAATGTAACAAAATAAGATTCAAAATCCCGTTGGAAAAAGTCTTACATTGAATATCTGATAGTGTCTTAAATAGGATTACCTCTCATAACAAGAAACCTATGCAATGCAAAAAATCAAAAACTAGTCCATCGTTTACATTCTTGAACTCAATTAGACGCCAAGACAAAAGTGCATTTTTCAATATTAATGATATGATAGGTGGTTTAAATTTTCCATAGGGATATTTTATGAAACATACATTAATTGAACCTAGAAATTTGCATTGAGACAGTATATTTTGGAGGGGACAAAAAAAGAGTTTGAAATTGGGACCTGTATCAGGAATGGAGGAAGTACATATTAAATCAAAACTTTTTCCCATTTCACCGGAAAAAAATTAGAAACAGTAAAACATTGCACATTTTTCAAAGTTAAAAAAAAAAAAAATAAAGGAGGACGAGACGAGATAATATTTTTGTTGTATTTTGTTGTTTTGGAGGATGGGTCAATTTATAAGTCAGCGGGATCATCATTGATTTTTGTTCTCACTTCTCAGCAACACCTTTGCCTGCCTGAATGCCGCTGTTTTGACTTTTTCATGCACACTCACTGGCTGCGCCTAATGGAGTAGGAAATTGGAGCTTCTGACTTTTTCTTTGTTTCTTTTAAAACATGTTTTTGATTTCCTATCGTTAGGTTTGATACGAGAAAAATAAAAGAGAGGAGAGATTAGGAAAAAGTTTAATAAGCTTAATCTTTAAAAAACTGGAGAAGTAAAGTTTTAAAATTTAATAAAGAGAAAATATAAGATAAAAAAATTAAAAATTAATTAAAAATTTTTAATCCCTCTTCTCTATTTTTTTTAAATCAAGCTTATTAAAGTTTTTTCTCCCTTCCTTTTTTCTCTATTTTCTTCATACCAAATGGATGCTAAATTATTCTCTTTAATTATATGTATTCGAATTATTTCTTGATAGGAGCAGCTTACAACTAATAAAGATATTTTAAAAAAACTATAAATTTAAAAAACAAAATAAATTAAAATCTCATATTTAAAACTAAATAGCTCTTATACCTAGGATAAAAAGTAGTACTTCATAAAAACAATGTATTTATAAAACTAAATTGGATAGAACTCGATAAATATTATCCAAAAATAAGTATATCAAGTTTTTTATCTATTGTGCATGAAAAAAACAGTTGTCTACTAATAATATAGCGGATGAATTTGAAAAATTAAGTTGACAAGAAAGCCATGAGCCTGTGACTGATTCACTGTTTTGATCATCCATTCCTCTATTGAACAGTCGTGATGAAATTGCCTTTATGTCCTTTCCATTTACTTGATTTTGCATTTTGATTAAAGATTTACACTCAGATTAGTAAGGATGATTCAATACTTTCTCCGCCTGGCTTGCGCTGTCCGCCTCTATTTTCCCGTTGCTTTTCCTAGAAAGTGGATTTCCCCCATGCAACATAGTGTACACCTTCTGTTTCGCTTGATATGGATTGCTGTTGGATCAGGCACTTTTTATTTTTTTCTTTCAAGCCCCTGGATCTGGCACCCAATATTAAAAGTTAACAAAGAAACAAATCCAATGTCCAATTAAAAACAGATCTCAAATTTCTGATAGGCCAATTTTCAACTTCCTTCTAGATTGTTGCTTCTCCTGTTCACTGTTTTAGATCTGGCAGCCATTTGTTTAATATAGAAACTCCAGTATAATTTTGTTTAACCTCACAGAGTAGTTAAAATACTCCGTTTTTTTTTTTTTATAATAGAATCTCGAAGTGCTTGAAAATAAGCACGCACGCACACATGACATGACTGATTAAGAAGATATTAATAATATTAAAAATGGTGATTTTCATCAATGGGGCATTGAATGGTTTTGTTAAGGTTCCAAGAGCGATTACCAACAAGGCTGAGCAATGAAGTGATTTAGCACTACTGGACAGGGGCGGTCATTAATGATAGGGTCAAACGAAATAAATATACAATAATAAAAATTAAATATGTTAAATAAATTACTATCACTGTACCATCATCAATGACGTGTCTTTGGCTTAAATTCCTTGGAAAATTGGTAGTATTCTCTATTTCTCCCCACTCTGCCAAAAAGCACCTCGCCTTAAATTCACCAAAGTTGACGTGTCTTTCACAGTCCTACATAGCCTCCCCTCCCTTTATCTCTCTCTCTCTATTCCTTCCACACACTGTGCAGCCTGAAGAATCAGATTAAGACGGAAGGGAAGAGGAAAAACCAAAAAAAAAAACAAGAGGAAAATAAACACTTTCAGTCAACCTTTGCATTAAACTCACGAACCAAGTTCTACAGTTTCTTTCTTTTAATCTCTCTCTGTTTTTATGACTCCTGGAGAATCAAAAACCCTATTTCTTACCTCTCACAGAAACTCCATGATCATTCTCATGATGATGATGATTCCACCGGCGTCTTCTTCTTCTTCTTCAGCTCCTTCTCAGCCACCCCATCTTGGCGTTCACCGCTGGGCCCCATCTGCTTCTCCGGCACCGGCCCCTTCACCGTCCACCCCTGCCCCCGCTCTCCTTGCGGTACCTGTCGGCAAACCATCACCTCTGCCCTCTAAGTTGTCGGTTGACTTCAGCCCACCGCTAATTGCAATGGTGGTCGTCGTTGCCGCCGCCTTCATCGTCGTCACCTATTCCCGCCTCATCTCCCGCCACCTCGTGCCTCCGATAACCCGCCTTGCTCGCCGGTGGCGCCGCCGTAGGCGACGTTCCTACCCACCCTCCTCCTCCGGCGACCTCGACTCACTTCCTTATGATTCTCCTTTTGAGCCGATTGATGGGCCTCACATGTTCTCCCCTTATGGTCTCGACGAGTCCATCATCAAGACCATACCGTTTTCCCTCTACACCGCCAAATCCAAGGATCAATTCGAAGAGTCTCGACGCGATTGCGCAGTTTGTTTGTTGGAGTTCGAAGACGATGAGTACGTCCGAACGCTGCCTTTTTGTTCTCACACTTTTCACCTGGATTGCATCGACGTTTGGCTCAGGTCGCACGCCAATTGCCCCCTGTGCCGCGCCGGAGTTTTGTGCGCAGAGTCCCCGTTCACGCCAATGATGGCAGCGAGGATTCGACCGAGCCTCGACGACGACACGATTTTGCATAGAATCAGTATGGACCCTATGGTCGAAGCTCCATCGCCAGTGGCTCATTCTCTGGTGTCAGAGATCACTCCTTGCAACGAAGAGCAATCACCGAGAAGGAACCACGCGAATCCGGAGGACGATCGATTCAACGGCGGTCGTGATTTCCTCCTGAAGCGATCCTACTCGTTCGGATTCGAACGGAGCTTGGCGTCAGAGAGAATGGTGATGGAGCCGGCGACGGCGTCGCCGTGGCGGTACCACCGAAGGGGAAGCAGCAGCAGCTTCTGGAGCAAAAGGCCGTCACCGTTCGGATCGTTGGGAAAGTCCAGAGTGTTCTCCTTCAGATACTACAGAGGGATGAAGTCGCCGTTCTTCCGGAGGCGAGGGTTCTTTCCTCTGTCGGAATCAAGCATAAGATCATACAACGGAGGAGGAGGAAGCTCGTCACGGCGAAGCAAGTCAATCGCAAGCCCGATGTTCCTGAGATCGTCAGCAGCCTTGGCGGCGGCGGGAGCAGCAGCTTTCTCGTCGAGCCGGCTGAGGTGCGGCGACCCGGAGGCATTGCTGTCACCGGAGAGATACAACAGGAGATAAAAGAAGGAAAAGGAAGAAGTGGGAATTATTTTTTGTAACTTTTTGGGTTGGGGGGGTACGTGGAAAGAGATAATTGGTGAAAAGACCGTCGGAGATGGTGACGGAGAGAAAAGGGCGGCGGGGGAAGGAGGAGAGAGAGTGGGGTCAGGGAGAGAGGAGAGAGAGGAATAGGAATTAATGGAGGGGATTAATGAGAGGGCCTGTCAATATGTAGAGGGTCATTAATGGGAAGGTGGCTCTGCATTTAATGTCTCATCAATTTGACGAGAAAGAGAGACAGAGCTTCTTCAATTCACTCTCTCGTGCTCATATTCCCTCTGCCTGCGCCTGCTTCCCTTGCACAATGTCTCTGCTCTGAAGTTGAGAGGGAAAGAAGCTCATAAATGGCGGGAGGATAAGGCTTCCCTTTGGCCCTTCCCTCTCCCAGTTTTGATTACACATGGAGTATTTATGTACATTATCACGCTTTGTGCTTCTTTTTAATTAATTAATTATTAATTAGAATTTTGGGGACTTATCTGCTCATTATACTTGATGCATGTTTTTGTTTGGGTGGAAGGGAGATTTCATTCAAAAGGAATAAAAGATGCAATCAAGGGGAATTAAACCCCACTCCTAAGTACAAAAGAGGGTGATTACAATGAAGACATGATAAACCAAGAGTTCTCCTAGCATGGTGTGGGTATTGTACTGCTCTAGTCCCATTACAAGTGGGTTTTTTTTTTTATTAAAAAAAATTAGTTTCAACATTCAAATATAAGTGATCGAGAGGGTTAGCATTAATTATTGTTTTTAAATATTACATCTATTAATGTGAGAGAGTGTGAAGGAAAGGAATGAGAGAAAATTTATAGCATTTGTTTTCGATACACATTTTTTAATGAGAGTAAATTCAAAAAATTTTATTAACTTAAAATATACTCATCCGGTCCTACTTATAAGGCACTTTCAACATATTTTACACATATAAAAAAAATCTTAAATTTCATTAACCCTCATTTAAAATTTAATGACTTTTCAACTTTATCTTTATTTAATATGCATTATAGTACCTCATATAAATAAAATCAACACAATAATAAATAAGAGGTAAAATTGTATATCCATATAAAAAATTTCTCTCAGTGTCTTATAAATAGGATCAGAAAATACATTCTCTCTCTGTCCTATAATAGGAACAAAAAATTACATTCCCTCTCTACCCTATAAATAGGACCAAAAGAGTATTTAATCCTAAACTGCATTGGTTAGGGAGTTGATTTTGATTTGCAATGTATTGAAAGTAAATAATTTATTTAGTATTCTTAACCTATCTAAATCTGTTTATGCATTAAAAATCAGAAGAATAACTTAAATGTCATTCTTTATTTGTAAGAATTTTTTGGAAGTTACTTTTATAACCTAGTCGACAACAGAAGTAGTAATAATTACGCGTTTTATTTATAGAGTAGAGAAAGAAAGTTTTTTTTGTCCCATTTTTATAAGTCACCTCATTAAATTTTCAACGTGAATATTTTGTTTTGTCATTCATTTATTATTGTGTAGGTAGTTATTTCTTTTGAAATGTTTATATATTAAATATGGGTGAAGTTAAAAAATTGTTATATTTTAATGAAGAGTTAATGTATTTTAAGATTTTTCTTAGTCTGTGTAAAGTATATTGAAAGTACCTTATAAATAGAACCAGAAGAGTAATATACTCTCTTGATCTTATTTATAGGATAGAGAGAGAATAAAATTTTTAATTTTATTTATACGGTAGAGAGATAAAATTTTCACATCAATATATAATTTTAACATTCATTTAATATCATGTTTACTTTGTTCTCGTAAAGTATATTGTATATTAAATAAGGATAAAATTATAAAGTTATTAAATTTTAAATTAGAATTAATAAAATTTAAACTTTTTATTGATTTGCATCAAACATGTTGAAAGTGATTTATAAATAAAATTATAAGAGTAAATAATTTCTAAAATATAATAATCAAAATAAATGGAATACAAAGGAATGAGGGGAAGCTAGCTAGGTGAATTAACGGGGAGGGGGTAAATAGCTTGGGAACATTAATGAGGGGGGTAATAGTAATTTCGTTACCAGAGGCATGGAGGAGGGGAAGCCATGTGGGAAAGAACCCAAATGATATGAATAGGCACATTAATTGTGGTGCCTGGACGCGGCCAATCTCTTCCTTTGGTTGGTTTGGTTGTAATTAATATTATTTGCATTTTGGATCTCCAGCCTTGCTTTCTCATCCCTATCCACACTTTACCTTATCTCTACTTTACTGGTAATTAAAAAAAGAAAGACTGAGCATCATGCGGCATTATGGGAATTAATCACCAAAATAATAATAATAATAATTGTGTTATTATTATTATAACAACTAGGGGTGTGCATGGACTAGACTGGACCGGGTTTGTTATCAACCCGAAGTCTGGTCTAGTAAAGACCTCGGGCTGAAAAAAACAGCCCGAGGTCTGGTCCAGTCCAGTGCCAACCCGAGGTCGGGTTGGACTGGACTTGGTCCTCTAGACTACCTAGACCAGTCCAGGCAGTCCAGACCTAATTTTAATTTTTTTTAAAAAATTTTTTTTCTTCAATAGGAAGCAAAATTGTAACTTACTATATAAAATTTTGCACATATTTTAATTCAAAATTTATCAAATTTGATCATTCCTTTTCAATTTCCCAATGAAGTCATGTTTTATTAATTAATCCTCTTCAATATAGATCTTAAATTGTAGAAAATATATATGCATGCTCATTACTTCGAAAGTTAATAGATAAATCTTAATTATTTGAATAGATAAAAAATCTATATAGAAAAATTAAATCAAATTAAAATTATATCAATAATAATTTTAAAAAATCGGGCTAGACTGGACTGGACCAACTGGTCTAAGGGGTCAGTCCCTAGTCCAGTCCAGCCCGATGAGACCAGTCCGGTCCAGTCTTGTTTCGGGCCAATTTTTTCTGGACCGGACTGGACTAGGTCTGTTCGGGTTGGACCGGACCATACCGGACCACTGGGTTTTTGCACAGCCCTAATAACAACTAGTGGAATCCTGTGGCTTCAAAAGGAGATTAGTATTATACTTTTTCGTCTCTTTTTATAAATAACAACTATTACTCTCTTTTTATCTTTAAATATAAATAATATTTGTAAGTTGTCTTAAGTTTTTATGACAAATTTCTTATTTTATCCCATTAATTACTTATTTTAATATTCAATATATTTGTTATTTTATTTTTCAAACTATCATCTCTTTTCATCACACATTCTCTCTTTTTTATTATTCTTTTTATCATAATAATTTTCTTATTCTCTTTCTTATACTCTCTTTTCGCCATAAATAAAAGTATTTTGAAAAAAAATCTAATTTTTAATTATTTATTGTCTTTAATTAACTTTTTAATTTACGTAATATAGTCTTATGTTACCTATAAAAAAAAGGACGGAGCGAGTAATATTTAAAGAGTATGGTGTTTTGTTTTTCCAAATTGGCGAGCAGAAAGAGTGGTGCTAATTTGACGAAAGAGAGAGAGCGATTGGGAGAACCGTGGATGAGTGGAAACAACAACAAAGTGCGGATCAGGCCATTTTTCCAATGTGAGTCATAAGTCAACAAAAGTGTTCAGCCCATAATAATTGGAGTTCTCGCAAAATGTGGCCCAAATAAAATGTCCTTTCCTCAATTGTTTATCCCCCATGAGATTTCAGTTCTTCTGATATAAAACGCGGTAGGTTCTTTAGACATGAGGGAATCAACTTTGAAGCCACTTAGTCCGTTAGTATGAAGTATTAAAAATAAAAGATTGAGATTGAGATTATAATTAAAAAAATAATTAAAATACTACCTCTCGTCCTAATTATAAAAACTAGTTGATTAATTTGAGGAGACTAAAAAAATAAGTTAAGTTAGTTATTTGTAATAAATATGTGTTGTATTTCCTAAAATATCCTTACTAATCAAGTTTATTGGCTAGGACTAGTATTATTAGAGGGACTATCTTGAGAAAGAATGCATAAATATGAAAGACAAAGTGGATTGAGATCTTATAATTAGGACCAAAATAAAAATCAAACGAAGTCTTATATTAAAGACCGGAAGTAGTATTTAGTATGAGTAATTGTTTATTATATGGGATTAGACAAACTCATAGAGGTGGGATTGGGAAATACCACTTCCCATCAAGTTATTCTTTAATTTCCCATACATAGACTTAGCTAATCCCATATAACAAATAATCTCTTATATTAAACACTCTTTTAATAGATTTTCTTAATTACAATCCTAATCCCAATCTCTTATTTTTAATACTTTCTACCAAACGTAACCTAAATGTATATTAAAGTAATTGGAAAAACACTACTACAATATTCAATTTCATTTAGTTGGGTGATTAGTGGAGCTCAGGGGCTGTAGGGAATTGATCATTTATATTATGTGTAGATGGAAAAAAACATATATTCTTCCAGTTCTAAACGTAAGACTATTATACATACTAGTATAAAGGTCTTATATTTAGAATCGGAGGAGTAATATATATATATATATATATATATATAAAGTGTGTGTTTAAAAGTGTCAGAGAAAATGTGTGTATATGAAAGGGACGACAAAGGGCCAAGACGATGAAATGAGCTAGTTTCACATTGCAAACACGTTTTTCCCCCCTTAATTAAACACATAAATATTATAGCTGTTTCCAAGAGTTCACAAATTCAAAATTGTTTGACTTGGTGAAAAATGCAATCCTAACTCATACAATGGTTAACAAATAAAATTGGAAAGATTTTTATAAACTAATTTTAAATGATGCGGTAGTAGGATATTCAATAGCATTAGATCCGTATAAAACTGCATTAATTAAGAAAGGAACAATCAACTATTTATTTATTTATTTTATTTATTTATGAACCATACGCCTTTAGAATTAAAAAAATGGACTCCTTTTTTACTAGAGCGGGTAATATACTTTCCCAAAACCCCGTTGAAAGATTTTTGTATGTATATCCGGTGTGCAATACACTTTGTTAGTAACCAAATTATATTTTTACTTCTTTTTAATTTTAGTAAAATTATTTTCTCATTGCCACTCGACGGCCCAACCGGTTCAACCATCCGGTCTACTCCGAGGGCTGAAAACACCAAGCTTGGTCACATGAGTGGGATCAAAGCGAGTGGTACTATCTACCTCTCAAGTTAGGACGAGAGCAAGCTTTCGGCCTTTCCCTCTATCCTAGCCCTAAAGGCTCCAGCTCCAAACTGGCCATGGCGTGGCATTTAGGGTGTGTTTGGTATGAGGGATTTGGAAGGGAGGAGAGGGAAGGGAAGGGATTTTAATCATTTTTCCTTGTTTGGCAACACACAAATTTTAAGAGGGGAGGGAAAATTTTTTAAAATTTCCCCTCCCCTCCCCTCCTCAACCTTCTCTCCAAAATTGGGAGGATTTGGAGGGAAAGGGCAATATTTTGTCATATTATGACCATTATGCCCATATTTTGTCATGTTGTGACCATTATGTCTATATTTTGTCATATTGTGACCATTATGCCCACACTTTAAATAAAATAAGAGCAAAATTATCCATATTAAAATATTTTTCCCTCCCCTGCCCTCTTTTTTTATAAATCCAAACAAGATAATATTAAAATCCTTTCACTCCTCTCCCCTCCCCTTCTTTCCATTAAAATCCCTCTCCTCCCCTTCCTCTCATTGAGCCAAACATACCCTTAATGACGTGGTTAGAGTTGATTTTAACCATCCCAGCCAACATGGATTTGGCATTGTGCTTGATAACCATATTCACATCATCTAGTCGATTGTCAATTGCTCCATAGACAATGACAGGCAAACTATCATGTCCGTCCATGTGGTTCAGCTCTTCTCCATTAATGAGCATTTGTAAGATCAGTTTAGAGCTAACTGTGAGGCTCACATGTTTATTTTGGTCGGAATAAAAATAAATCTTTGCCACCACAAAAGTGTGGAGATCAAGAAGACGATGTTCCTGTGCTGGCGCTTGAAGGCAAAAGCCCAGGCCGTAAACCACCTCTAACTTAGAGCCTCTTTAGGATAATTTATAAGCAGTTTTTCAATCATAAGGAATAATTCTTATTTAAGAAGGCAAAAAATGAAAGATGGCGCCCAAAAAAATGTATCCAAAATTCACGAGCCATTCTTTATGCATTCCTGATTACTACTTGCCTTCACTTTGAACGAAACAGCGTTTGGTTGAACTTGACATTCGCAAGATGTGTAATAGTTTCATCGCGAAACCAATGGTTCTCTGTGAAGGAAGGCTACGAAGCAGAAGAATGCCGGTTGCCTGGCTCAAACGGGCCACGTGGCATAGGACTCAGATTTATTTAGCTTAAAGTGGCAAGGCACGTGGATTTTCATGTGAGGAACGTCATGAGGGGTTGGACCAATCATTGCGATGGAACGAGAGAGAGAGAGAGAGAGAGAGAGAGTACACGTGGCAGCGTGAGCTGAATAGATTCTTGAGGAAGCGTGGTGCGCCTGCGGGGTGAGATGTAGGTGGCCACATTTAAGGCCGCTCGCAATGTTAGATCCCATAAATTTTTAATGACCATCAATGCCCCCAGTTTTTGTTAATTCCCACTTTCTTTTTTTTCCCTTCAAAAAAAAAAATCAGTCTGATTTTATCCAATAAGATCTGGTTGCCCAAAAAAAAAAAATCTGAACCCATGCACACCAACCAACTCGATAAGGATCACATTCAGCTCGACAGAAAAAATTAATCCATAAATTTTTATAGCTTATTTCAAATTTAAATCATATATACCATTATAATATGGTCAGATATATAAACATTTATGCTCAGATATAACGATAGTGAATTAACTATGAGAACATGTCAATTAATATTTTTTTCCGAAAATAATAGTGTTGATATCTTCTAAATAAGGTACTTTGTGTGAGAATCAAAATTAAATAAGCTTGAAAATAATATATGTATCTATATTTTCATGAGGATCTTGGATATTCAGTTATACTCCTCCGGTCCTTAATATAGGACCCATTTAACTAATTTGATTAGATTAAGGAAGTTAGGTAAGTTAGTTAATTATAAAAAAAGTGACACATTTTTCCTAAAACACCATAATCATCTTTATTAATACCTCTTCTTCCTTTTCTCCTTGATTATGGTTGAGGGAGTATCTATAGGGGTAATTTAGAAAAAATTAATAAATATGAGAAATGGGTCTTATATTTAGGACCAAAACCAACTCAAGAATTGGGTCTTATATTAAGGACCAGAGGAGTATTATTAATATTATTATTAAACATGAAACACCAAATTTCACCGGTTACAATATTAATTCTGTCAACCCATCTGGCAAGTTTTGTTACACCAGTTCGTAACCATCAAGCCAATAACTACAAACACAAGTCTTGCCTAACCTATCCATAATTAACAACACTATTCTTCTGCATTTTCCATCCACCATTGACTTTATTCTTCTTCCACCATTCAATTTTTTTTTTTTCAATCTAGCCTCTTCCAAAATCTTGAAATAATTTTTTTAAAAAAAAATTACTGTTGCGTGAGAGAGAATTAAGTTTGACTTTGTGCTGAAAATGTCCAACTACCCCAACAAGCCGGCATTTGGTGCTGCATATATTAATTAATCTGGAAAAGAAAATTCAACACAAAATTGAAACCATGAAAAGGCAATTAAAGGATAGGCAAAGATTAGTTTTACGTAGAAATGTGGACTTCATAGATATATTAGTTGGTGGCTCGTCACAACTTTAATGAAGCAAGAATTCATTATTTGTCAGCCAACTGGAGTGGCCTCCCCCATTGCTTCTCATAAATGCGCCTGCATTTCTTGTTTTCATTTGGTTTCATGTGAAAGATCAGATGAACAACTTTTAATAAGTCATAATATAATGAGATTAATTAATAAAATGTCCTACTTATCAGGGAAAACGTTTTTTCCTTCTTCCGTTTCATTTCTGATTTTGATGTTTGGACAGTTGCACATGAGAATGTAACCAAACTTTTACAGCCAAATATAAATGCAAATGGAGGTGAACCCGAAAAAGACACCAGTTTCTATATGTGCCAGCCTCATAAAAACCCGCTCAAAAATTCAGCTTTCCTTTATTCTCTCACAGAAGTAAAAGAAATAGGCTAGCTAGTATTAATCCCTTTGAATTTATTGCTTCGTCTCAACCAACTCTCCTACCTCCATTTTTCCTTCTCGTTCAGCTACCCTTTCCCTTTTTTATTCCCAGAAATTTTTAGATATTAATTAAAACCAGGCCTGTGATTGGTGGCAGTGAGCTTCCTTTGCTGATCATTACGTACGATTCTGAAATCCGTTTCTGCACATTCCGATTTCACAATGCCGGATGTTTACACCGTGAAGGTGGCGGAGGCAACGCCGGCCTCCGCTGACAACCCATCGGCGGGTCCTGTTTATAGGTGCATTTATGCTAAAGACGGTTTAATGGAGCTTCCGGCCGACTTCGAATCTCCATGGCAGTTCTTCAGGTGATTCTGTTTTCCTTTCAGTTTCTTCTTCACTCAACTGACATTTTGATAGCGTTAGTTCACTGAAAATGAAGAATTGAATTATTCAGTTTTAAAAAAGCAAGTAATCAACTCTGAGTCTTTTTGTCAGGCGACAAGTATGTTATTTTTTGGTTTTTGAACTGATTCATGCATTAACTGATTTTTGGGAATTAAATATGACATTAACGTAACGACGGGGAACAATTGTTTAGTTTATTCTTTAAACGAAATCATGCATTGACCCAAGATTTTGAATTTAAATTTAAATACATCCTAAGACTTGTTAGCCATTTCTAAAGCAATTTGAAGAACCAGCTAATTTTTAAACTGCAGCTTCTCTAAAAGCAGAATTTTTATTTTACTTTGAGGGCGGCAATGAGAATCCTGCTGGTAATCCCAGTCTTGCCAATCCTGGGAATTATGGTCAAAATAGTAGTGATTAACTTTTGGAAGTTTACATTTTAAAACAGAAGGGATGGAAATCATAATAAACTCTCAAGTGAACCCTTCCATCGTAAATTAACATTTGAGATAAAAATATTTTGATTAAGTATTAAAAATTCCATGCCAAATCATTTCATCAAGAGTTCATCCTATTGGATGCATTTGTGGGCCACTTGTAATTTTAACTGAATTTTAAAGATCCTTTTCGTGAGTTTGTTGCTACTTGGTGAAAGAGAAGTGCTTGGGTGAATTGCATCCAAAAGTCCGAAGACCATTGAAATTTGAATACTCTTATCAGTTCATGGATGTCTCCTTTCTGACCAGTTTTGATTCTTCCCCAGGGACTCTGCCAAGAGGAACCCGAACAACCCACTTCTGGGCAGACGTCAGAAAAACAATTCGAAGGTGTAAATTTATGAGTCTTTCTTTTTCTTTTCTAGAGGATCCCTTTCTTTATACGTGCAATTCCAAGCACCATAACCTATGGTTTATTAGCCTGATCAGTCCATAGCATTATTAATCTCTCTCTCTTTTTTTTTAATTTCTAAGAGAGAAGTAAATAATACACCATATGTCAATTTACTGATTTTGCAGGCGGGTCCCTATGAATGGGTCACATATCAGGAGGCTTATGATTCTGCCATCAGAATGGGTTCCGCCATGAGGAGCCGCGGTGTCAATCCTGTAAGTCTACAGGCCAATATCACGATAATTTGTATTCAGAATCTTTAAATGTAAAACTGATATAAAAAAAATTGATTCACATCACCAGGGAGATCGTTGTGGCATTTATGGATCCAACTGCCCCGAATGGATAATCGCCATGGAGGTATATCAGCTTCTTCTTTTTTCTTTTTTTTTTTCAAATACCATTCTTCCCATAAATATGAGGAAAGACATTGCATAGTGCTCTTATTAGCCATCGTTATAAGACTTAGTGCAACTTTGTTGTTTTGCAGGCTTGTAATAGCTGTGCAGTAACTTACGTCCCATTATATGACACCCTTGGTATGTTTTTTGTCATTTGTTCTTTCCAATAAGACCAACGGAGTTTTATTTTATAATTTGAGGCATGTTACTTTGGAAGGGCTTTTAAATTAAAGCAGTGTGATCAGTTGAGTTTCTCTTACATTTTACTAGAAAATGACCTGGTTTTAAACCTAACAGGTCCTAATGCAGTGGAGTATATCATAAACCATGCTGAGGTTTCAATAGCATTTGTACAGGAAAACAAAATTCCTTCTGTAAGTTCTAGATCTTCATCGACTACCTTCTTTATCTTTGCTACTTATTATTATTTTTTTCTTTTTGGTACACATCTTTGTCGTTTATTTTGTTATGAATATTTTATTTGGTGAATATAACTGAATCAACATTGGTTTAACTAGAGCAAGAATTTGAATGCTTTCATTTTCATATTGATGATTTGGCTTGGAGCTTCAGACCGCAAGTCGTATACCTTCAAGATTGAACTTCTCACACACCTATCGAGTGTAATCTTGTCTCCTACGAAACTATAGAATAACAGTGCCATTAGCAGCCTTTAATTTATTGATGAGATTTCTGCAAGTCACTTTCCAAATGGATAGTGAGGTATCAATTTTGAAGCTGACAAATTGTCACAACCATTTCTGATCCTCTTTCAATGGAATCATTGACCATTAATTCTTTCAAGCTATAATTCGTTTACTCTCTGATACAGCATGGGATCTTTTTTTTCTTTTGTTTTATTTATTTTCTTTCTTTTTTGTGGTTACTAAAGCAATGAGTATTTTTACAGATTTTGTCATGTCTTGAACAGTGTTCTTCAAATCTAAAATGTAGGTTAGCCGTTAACCATTCCTATCTTTTATCTAAAATAAATACTTTAGGCTTTTTAATTGCTCTACGCTAACCAAGGTCTGTAAATTCATGGTGTAGCCATTGTGAGTTTTGGAAATGTTTCAACTGAACAAAAGAAGGAAGCTGAGAAACATGGTGCAGCCTGCTTCTCCTGGAAAGAGTTCCTCCAGTTGGTATGATGTTAAACCTATATGGCATTTTCCTGTTTATGTTAAATCTACTTCCCTCATTAGTTGTATTTCAATCTTGCATTTTACTCAGGGAAGTTTGGAAGGTGATCTACCTTCAAAAAGGAAGACAGATATCTGCACAATAATGTACACAAGTGGAACGACTGGTGAACCCAAAGGTGTCATTATCAAGAACGAGGCTTTTATGTCTGAAGTGCTGTCTATTGACCAAATACTTTTATTAACGGACAGAGTGGTAAGATGAGCATTTTCCTCTGTTGTTCATGAGTTTTATGTCATACCTGTCCTATTTGTTCTGTTTATATGTTTTAGTATAGGTAAGTTTCTGGGAGTTACAATAGATGATTATGATCTTCGAGTTCATTTCTCTTCTGAATGAAATATTTATAGAGGCTGATGAGTAAAGAAGATAAGTGTGAGCTTCAATTTGTCATCTTTATGTAATGCTGACTTGGCGAAAAATATGTGCAATTGTAGGCAGCAGTCGACGATGTATACTTCTCTTTTCTTCCTCTAGCACATGTATACGACCAGATAATAGAGAGCTACTGCATCTACAAGGGCTCCTCAATAGGGTTTTGGCAAGGCGTAAGATCTTAATTTAATTTTTGCAATTAATTACTTGATCATTCTTTCAGTTTTCCATCTCAATGAGGCTTTATGCTCTGTTTTATGCTTAATATGGAAGTTTTCATCTTCATGCTTACAGGATGTTAGGTTCTTAATGGAAGACATTCAGACACTTAAGCCAACTATATTTTGTGGTGTTCCTAGAGTTTATGACCGTATTTACGCGGGTAAGAAATGGATACTCTGTTCTTTTCCATAGTTGGGTAAACCACCTTGTCTAAAATATTTATCTAAGCATTGTCTTTGAGCTCCTCACGTAAACAAGCATTGGCTTTATCCTTTGCGCTTGAAGGTATTGTGAGCCAAATTTCTTCTGGGGGGACACTGAAGAATTTGTTGTTTCAGCATGCATATAACTAGTATGTCCTGCCCTTTCACTTTGATTGTTTTCGTTCTCTATTCTATCCTCGTGTGAACTAATCTGGGATCAACTGACAGCAAGTTGAAATATCTGGAGAAGGGACTTCCACAAGACCAAGCAGCACCTCGGCTCGATAAGCTTGTGTTTGATAAGGTCTTCCATCTTTATCCTTGCAAATTCTATATATCTAGTTTAAATTCTTAACATCAGTTTTATTGATAGATAAAACAAGCATTGGGCGGACGAGTTCGCATCTTGTTATCTGGAGCTGCCCCCTTGCCTACGCATGTGGAGGAGTTTCTGAGGGTCACTATTGGATCTACATTATCACAAGGCTATGGTATTGTACACAAATCTTCTGCTTAACATCATTTCTTGTGAGAAATGATTCCATTCATTGGCTTTTTGGGGTTTTCTGAGTCTATTGTAGTAGAAACATGTTTAATTCATCTACAATGTGCATGTTATGCGTCTGTATAATTATGTTGCTCTAATTTATTATCATTTTGGCATGACAGGTCTCACTGAAAGTTGTGGTGGGTGTTTCACCGCAATTGGTGATGTGTTTTCTATGATGGGAACAGTTGGGGTGCCCATGACAACCATTGAAGCCAGGCTTGAATCTGTTCCAGAGATGGGATATGATGCAGTTTCCAGTCAGCCCCGTGGAGAAATTTGCCTCAGAGGCAGCACCTTGTTTTCTGGTTACCACAAGCGTGAAGATCTTACTAAAGAAGTGATGGTTGATGGGTGGTTTCATACAGGTGAGACTCCCTGGAAATTGTGACTTAAAAAAGTAAAAGGATTTAGTTCCAAGTTCCAAATTTTAAGCTGCGATCTTTTTTTTGAATCTTAATCAAGAGTCAAGTCTGAAATTCTGTCATGAACTTCCAAATTTCTCCATTCTTGTCTTTCTTTACAAATTTCTTAGTCTTTTAGTGAAATCAAAATGGTATTGATTGTAAATCCCTCGCAGGTGACATTGGAGAATGGCAGGCAGATGGAGCCCTGAAAATTATTGATAGAAAAAAGAATATTTTTAAGTTGTCTCAGGGGGAATATATCGCTGTTGAGAGCATCGAAAACAAGTATTCACAGTGCCCTCTAATAACATCGGTATGTTTCCTCATTAATCACAAAGGCAGCCTGTGAATTTGCAGAAACACCAGTTAGATTCCATTCCTGCAGCATACCCCAGTCACTGAATTTACGTAATTGATGTAATTCAAAATGCTTTGATCACTTCATACAGATTTGGGTATATGGAAACAGTTTCGAGTCATTCCTGGTGGCTGTGGTGGTCCCAGAAAAAAAGGCACTTGAGGATTGGGCAGAGAAGCATAATGAGACTGGTGATTTTAAATCTTTATGTGAAAATCAAAAGGCAAGAAAGTTCATTTTGGACGAGCTCAATTCAACTGGTCAGAAACACCAAGTATGCATATCCAACTCCCAATCATGCGCTGTATGTGTGTGTGTGGGTGGGCATTATATAAAAAATCGTACTTTTGATAAACATGAATCACTGTAATTTTGCCTTCATATTGCTTTATAATGTTTTTTAGTTTTAAGCTTAAGTTCTCGTACAAATTAGTATGTGATCTATTACTAGTTACTGAACTACGCTAACAATTTAGCTCATAAATTATTTGGCTTATTTAGCAAGTAATTGAAAATTAGTGAGGACTGCAGTTCATTTTTGAAAGGAACAAACTTGTGCATACATAAGTCTTTTTGTCAAGTAATTTGAGAATATCATTGGACCAATAAGCAATTAATTTTAAGATGAATCAGAAACTTGTGGCATTTATAAATTTCGTCCGAAATGAAACAAGTCTTTGGAATTAAGGGAACAAATTGTTTGTTAAAACTTGTTGCTAAGTTGTATTACCTGGAAGCTTCATCTGACATGAAAGAGAACTTCTGCTGTAGCTTCGAGGTTTTGAGATGCTAAAGGCAATTCATCTGGAACCCATCCCCTTTGACATGGAGAGAGATCTGGTAACTCCAACATTTAAATTGAAGAGACCACAACTGCTCAAGTACTTTAAGGTTCGCATACCCTTTGATCAATTCTCTTTAACAACTGTGATTTTCTGCTAGCTTTATATTACATCTCGTTTTCAAAAAAAAAAAAATCCTCCTGGGAAGAGAGATCGTTGTGTATCAAATGAGTTCCCATGCTTCTAATCTAAGGCTTGAGGTATGAGGCATGAAGCAGAAATTGTTATTTAAATGCTAACCTGTTTACTTTATTTGCAGAACCATATCGATAAACTATACAATGAAGTAAAGGAAAAGAAGGTATGAAGCAGGAAGGAAGCTGGAGTGCTATGTTAAAATATAATGATTTGTGGTAGTCTATTATTCAGAATCCATTTGGGTGCTTGTCCATTTTGGTTCTTATTAATTATATCAACTGAAAATCTGAAAACATACAGTTTTCTTCTATTATCACAGCAACTATGTATGATCATTCTTGTCAATATTCTATAATAAAATTTATTTATGAATATCAGAAAGCCTCTATAGCGCAAATTACGTTGATGTCTGAGATCAATATATAGACTTGTGCAGTTCCTTGAAAATTTGAACAATACTCTTCTGGTCCTTAATATAAGATCCAATTCTTGGGTTAGTTTTGGTCCTAAATATAAGACTCATTTCTCATGTTTATCAATTTTTCTCTAAATTACTCCTATGTATACTCTCTCAACCATAATCAAGTAGAAGAGAGAGAGTATTAAGAAAAATGATTATGGTGTTTAGAAAAAAATGTGTCACATTTCTTATAATTAATTAACTTACCTAACTTTCTTAATCTAATCAAATTTGTTAAATAGGTTTTATATTAAGGACCGGAGGAGTAATAATTTTGAAACCATCCAGATCAAAGCCAACCCCAGCTGGGGCACAACGGATTTGTTCTTTTTCCATTACAAATCAGTTCGATATGATTTATTGACAATAAACTCCTGAAATATAGTAATTGACTCTGGTTTGTTAATTTATAAAAGAAAATTAACGATTTTTTCTTAAAAGATGCTGCAGACAATAACCTTTGTTTAATGCAAAATGTCATTCGTTTAAGTCCGAAAATAAAAAGGACCAGACAGGGTCCACCATAACCATAGAGATTACAGGTCACTAACTACCAAGAAAAATTGTTTTTTCAAGCAATATTACTTTGAACGTCATAAACTCAGAACAATATCGCCTTATATTAACAAATCCAAACAGTCAAATGCCAATATCATGCCACGTCTTTTTCCATTACGATCACGGCGCACCAAACTATTACTGCTTTTTGACACATCTCCTGAACCTTGTCATAAGACCTACATATTTGTGAGAATCACCAACAATGATGAATAAAAAATCAAGAGAAGATAGAGGGCAATTGCGAAAACTGATTCAAATTATGTACAAATCCAATACAGCCACCCCAATTTAACCGAATTTCTTAAAATGTGCAAAGTGATTAAAATGACCTTATTAAAAAAAAAGAAAAGAAAGGGAGTATGGTCTATTTCTATCAACACACTAGATGTTCACATTCAATGAAGCTAAAAGTAATCAAATAACATCTGATTTCACATTTTTACACATGCAGACTCTTTGGGATATAAAAGTCTCAGCTTATTACAAATGAATGATCCACTCACTGAGGATTTTACATTTTCACACAATCAAAGTCTTTTCCACCAAATGAATGATACACACAGGAACAGTGGCCATTTCAATTCACAGAACCCAACCAAATCCCAACAACAGTTAAAAGCCTGCATTTATATAATGTCGATTACCAATGCCCAAACAGGATAGACTAATAGAAGGACTATGCCGATTGTGTTTGATATGCCGTGAGCTTTTGTGAAGGAATTCCTGAAACCACCAGAAGCCCGAATGTGTTCTTGCAGTAAATAACATGCAATGACAAGGCATATTGCCACGCCAACCCAGCTGCTTCTCAAGGTGCTAGCGAATAGACTTGGCGCCACAACTATAAGCAGAATCAAAGCAGCAGGCAATTCCAACCAATCTGCAGTAGCAGTAACGATTGCTTTCAAGCTCTCTCTTTGGTAAATGAAATGGAACGCAAAATACAATGGAAAAAGTGATTTTGAAGATCGAGAATTATTCTCGTATCTTAACTTACTATAACTTAAAAAGACACAAATGACATTGCAAAGAAAGGAATGACCTCGTTCCAAACAAGCCCACGGTAGTATAATTTTTGAAAAAAACATGAATAGAATGAAGTATACACATCTATAAGAAAGATGCAGAAATTGAATTGGTTATAATTTTCTGATGTAACTATCTTAAAGGTGGCTCTCGCTCAAAAGCGTTCCTCGAAATGACTACATATCTATTTACAATTCACTTAGTCAGGCCTAATGAAGAGTTTTTCAAGCACAGACAAAGATACAATTGCATATGATATGGATCAGTTAAAAAGTACGTTTCCTATAGAATAAAATATAGATAACAAAAAGTCATAGCAGCACAAAAGTGAAGAAAAAGTATGGGAACTGTAGATCAGACCCAATATAGACAAGAACAATGATTATGATTTAAAGTCAAATGAAATTATACTATACCAGGGAAATGCCTTGGAAAGAAAAGCCGTAACACAACCGCAATAAAGGCTACCCATTTCCCAAACTCTCCCCTGCATAAACATGCAAATAAGTAGCTTGATAAGGGATAAGAAGCAGAGTTTTGGCATTGAACAAAGTTGGCACCATGGAAGAGTGACGGGTTAATCACCTGAAGAGACCAAAAACTATCGAAGGAAGGCTCAAGAAAATGTATGGAATCAACAACGATGTAAGAATGTTTGTCTTCCAGTTCGTACGATCCAAAACCAATAAGTAACTACAGCAGACAGATTGAAAACAGAATTTATAAGCCAAAGAGAAGTGTATAATTAAGGAAACAGTCATAGAAACAAGCCAAGATGCGACAACCATTACATCAAATCGGGAGTACAGGAAAGAAAAACACGTGCAGCAAGTAAATGAATATTCACACTGAAGTAAAATGGTTTCTAAATCATAATCATTTGGTCTTTTGCTTTAATTTATCTACCATTTACCATGTTAGCAGCACGGACTTCTCTTCCATGAGAGTTGAAATAGCAGTATTTAAGACAATGACTTAGTTGGTCACAATAGTCAATTCAAGAATGGAACACAAGTCTAGTTCCTAATAACATCAATACAGAGAAATAAAGATAACTCTAATCCAAGAGACCCTGCCCCTGTCAATCTGAATTGTTGAAAACATCCAATACAAAACCCAATACCAAAAACATTTCAGACTCGGCAAGCAGCAAAATATTGAACTGATCAACTGTCAGATCGATTCAACAGGAAAACCTCTTCATGCATCTTACAGGTAAACGGGCGCAATGCTAGTGATGACGGCAAAATCCGTGATTGTAAAATCAAAAGTATAGAGGCCTCACATGATTCAACAGATTTCGGCTGAAGCAAAGAAAATCCCACTCTGAACTAATTGCAAGGTGATGCGAAGAAAATTGAGCATGCTGTATAAGAACAGAAAGTAGTAGAGGAGGGGTAAAAAGAGTGTGAAGGTTAGTACATGGCGGAGATGGAAGCAACCCACTGAAGGAAAGAGGTGCCGAAGCCGAGGCCACCGAGTTTGATGGCATGGTGGGCGAGGTTTCTAGCGGCGCGATTCAGATCCTGGAAATCAGAGTTGATCAATTGGAGGGCTTCATCTTGGGAATCGGTTCTCATGGCTAAGAAGCTCTTCGTCTTACCCATGGCGTTCCTCCGCTAGATCACTCAGCAGAAAGATCGGAGCCTTGAAATGGAGGGAGACAGCGAGAAATGGCACGTGGAGGTTTTTGAATTGCGAAGCGATACGACCGAAAGGACATGTGGTTGTCACATTCGGAGCTATCAGAAGATTCCAGCGTTCTCCATTGGATCTTATCTGGCATTCGCTCAAAACGGATCAGGATTTGACTCGGGGAATAAATTAGTAGGTGGAGGACGGCGAGCAGCGACACGAAATCTGAAAGGGCCAACCCGTAAATTACGTTTTTTTATTTCCTTCTATCTGGCCTAGAGTTCCAATAAAGTGGGCATGTGCCATGTAACCCATTTTGCCGAGCTCAATCTTTCTGCAAAGCACAAGCTCTCTCTCAGGCCTTTTTCCCCTGGTTCAGTTCAATGCGTCTAACTCTCGTAGCCAACTTTTGCTCATCGAACCTGGTTTTTTTTTTTTGGTGAAGAAATTTTAGAAAAGGGATTGGACTCACCCACGATCCAAGAGCAGGGCAACTAACCCTTGACCCCAGCTCTACCCAGCGCCGTAGCTTTACTGGGACGGGGAGCGACCACATGTTACGAGCTGAGGCCTTGGCTTCGAAGATGCCTCCTCCAGCGCCGCGACTGGAGCCACAACAAAGTGGCACTCTCCAAGATCGAACCCCCTCCTTTTGGTGAGAGTGTCCAACTCCTTCGCCAGCTGAACCCATGGACGAGGGGTTCATCGAACCTGGTTTTTGTAACTTGCAATGCCTAACTTTTGATATTTATATATTTGATCATTTTATTTATTAAAAACAAAAAAAACAAAAGTCACAGTGACTTGAAAAAATTCTCTATAAATGTACATAAAAAGTCCCTAGTTCAATTCACTTGTACTCTCAGATTATTCCCACCCTCTAGTCGGGGGGAAAAAATATTTTTACCTTTATTTGATATGAGAGAAATGGAGGGAAAAAGATGAAAATTTTCAATGGTTTGAAATTAAAAAATTGAAAAATTTACAGTTAAAAACCTTTAACTAATATTTCTTACTATTTTACATGTTTTCTGTATTAAGATTTTATAATTTTTTCTTTAACTTTTTAAATCAAACTTATTTAAAAAAATGTTCTCCTCTCTTTTATTTCTCACATATTAAATTTACTCAAACCTGTGAGCGCCTTGATGCCGCCCAACTTTTGTGGACCATTAAAGATTGGAACTAACAAGAAATGAATGGTGTGATTTATAAAAAAAATTTAATTTTTGTATCCAAAAATTAATGAAAAACTAGGGAAAACGTAGCATGAAGCCTGAAATGAGATTGGAGATGGTTAAAAGAGGATGATCACAAAATCGTTTTAAAAGAACTTTAAAATTTTTATTATTTAATAATTGACTGAAGCTTAATGTTTAATTCTAATCCTACCTCCGGTCCTAATTATAAGAGCTAGTTGACTAATTTGAGAAAATTAAAGAAAGAAGTTAAGTTAGTTATTTATAATAAATATGTGTTGTCTTTCCTAAAATATTATTGCTAGTAAAGTATATTGACTAAAACTATTATTATTAGAAGGATGACTTTGGAAAAAAAAATATAAATATGAAAGACAAAATGAATTGGAATTTTATAATTATGACCAAAATAAAAGTCAAACAAGATTTTATATTAAGGATCGGAAATAATACTTCAGTTTTGTTTTTATCAAAATATAGATTTTCAACAGGATATTCAAGCTTTCCTTGCTCCAAGAGTCAAACACATTCTTAAAAAACATAGCCAATGTTTCCCGCACGATAACCCTTTGCCCTGATATGGACATGTGGCACTTCAAACAGGAGTGAAAAAAAAAAGTGAAAATCACAAAAAGAGACCTTTGAAATGAAAAAATTACAAATAAAAACTCATTACATCATTAGTATTGGTTTTGACAATAGATAATAAGCAAATAATAACAATTCTTGTGAATAGATATTTATATGCAATTTTTTATTTTAAAGGTCTTTTTTGTTATTTTTCCAAGAATAAAGAGAAAGATTTGGTAATAAATTGCATAATGGTAATAATTTTTTATAAAAATTTGTTGTTATTTTCACATCAAACGTGGTCAAAACTTATTAAGGTATAAAGAAACAAACATAATCTGAGATTTAGTAATTTTCATATTCTTTTTAAGTCTTATATCAAGTGTTTTATATCTATTAGATCAAGTTCTCTAATTACGCATGGATATATCCTAATTTAACCCAAATATTTTTCGTTTCTTTTCTATCATTTTCCCTTAAGCTTATATACTTAACCTCTGTTAAGATAGAGAGAAAAGTTGGGAGGAAAAAAAACTAATAGAAAAAACAGAGGAGAAAAAAAAAACTAGCAAAAACAGAGAAAATCAGTATTCCCTATTTAGATGCGGAGAAAAAACTGGAAAGAAAAAAAAGTGAGAGAAAAAATGGGCCTAAAATCCGCTCAATTTTTCTTCCAAACATTCTTTCCAAGAAAAAAAAATAGGAAAAAACACATATTCCATCATTGTCCTTGCGTCTTCCCCCGTTTCTCGTTATAGGATTTTTTTTTTCTTTTTTGTGAGACTTCAAATGACAAAGTTGAACCTCCCATCTATAAATCATTACTAGTATCATTCTGCCATTAGAGCTGTTCTGAATTTCCCCCCCGCATTACAACATGTCAAGAACCTCGTTTTTTAATTAAGTATAATTTTTCGCTTTTATTTTATCTAATGTTAAAAAGTTAATCACTTTTGTCCTTTAAAAATAACATTTTTATTAAATTATTTGATTTTCAAATATAATAAAATGATTATACTAGATACTATATAGTTTAATTTTAAATTATTTGATAACATTAATATTAATATAATTTTTTATTATGATATTTAATTTAGTTTCAAACTTGATATATTTTGACATAGAAGTAAAAATATTTTAATCATTCAAATATTTACTTATTTTTTCTCCTTGTTTTCTCTCTTCTACCTAAACAATAGAGGTAATAACATCTTTTTTAGTTTTCTCTTCTTTTCATTTTCTCTCTTATCATTTTTTCCTCCCTACTTTTTTTTCATATCCAAATGGAGGGTTAATATGATAATTTTGTACAAATAAATAAAAATAAGTGGGCTTTAGTATTAATGATATCAATAACAAGAATTTGTCATAAAAACATAATATAAAAAATACATAAGTATTGAAACTTAAGTATAGAAGGCTTAACATGCCATTTTTTTATAGTAAAATAACATTCCGAGACAAGTTAACAATTTTAGGATAATAATTACCTTAGGTTTAACAATTTTAGTTTGCTGTGTCAAATGTACAAATGCAAAAGGAATTTTATTTCGTACTCACAATTCCACACTCTTTATCACTAAAGTCGTCCAAAAATAAATTTTCAGGCTATCGTCCAAAAATAAATTTTCAGGACTACTTTTTTGATTAAAAATTTCAAAGTCCTTACGGAGTTGTCTTTAAAATTAAAAAAAAGAAAAAAGGACGAGAAAGCTAGATGAAAATCACATGGCATGATTTCTTGCTTAGAATTTAAAAATTGGAAGTAGCGTGGATGGAGAAAGAGATTCGAATAGAAACTAGTTTGAAAAGAGGAATTTGATACATCTTGGCCATAATTATTATTGTAATCAAAGTCTAATTAATCTTAATCATTCATGCAATCTATAATTATCATTATCATGGTTTATTTACATTTTAAAACTAACTCACAGCTACAATGAACTTGTATGTGTTTGAGGGTATCCAAGTTTCAACTTCCAAAACTAAAGAGAACATGCAATTCAGTTTTGTGCTCTTCACAATATTTCGACTACTCAGCCTAAATAACACAAGGCCCCTAGACTTGTACTTTTCTATCCAACTTCTGAACTTTTTCCCTTTAATTTCTTATGAATCATCTTCAATTGATTTGGAACTCCCAACATGTAATTACAAGTTACTAATTTTGTCTACACTCCTAACGACTTGGATATTCTATAGTATTAGTATTATTTATTTTTAATTAGAAGGACATACATTAACTAATCACCTAAGTTATAAGCAGGATTAAATCGGAATCTTCCTACTTATGTGAGAGCTTTTGGAAGTTACTCGCTCATGTACCAAATATAGGAGCTAATTAAGAGTTTTGCCTTGATCATAAATAAATCATAATCTATTGTATCTTCCAAATTTATAACCTTTTTAAATCATTCTTACTAACCGCATGTATCAAATAATAATCTTCATATATGAGCAATTTTTATTGCAAATGATTAATATATCTTAAGGAACCCAACATATATATTTTACAAATAACTAATTTAGTTAATTTTTAAATCTTCATAAATTAATTATTTAATTGTTATATCTAAAAATATATTTCTAATCCTTTAAATTTAACACTATTATTAGTGTCATTTTTTGGCCAAAATAATACTGTTAGTCTCCTTTAAAAAATTGTTAATTCAGCAATGTAAATAATGCCCACTTGTTTGTTTCAATTTTTTTCAAACATATGCAAACGTGAAAAATATACTTTTAAATATGTATTATTTGATTTTTTTTCAATTGATTATTTGATATTAAGATATATGAACATGAAAATATGTTTCTTTCAGATATAATTTTACTTCAAAATATTTAGTTTTACATAGTTTTATTGTAAACTAAAAATTTCTCTCTCGTATGATGCATAAACTAGTTTTATTGATAACTAATGATCCAATGGGCGAGTGGGTTTCTGAGAGTTTCCCATTCTTGAAACATTTGCTCCTCGATCGAATCTTCCTGGAGAGCGATTTCAGGGAGACAAACCGACAGGGCATCACAATACGAAGCTCGTGTTTGGAGGATTTAGACATTCGCTATTGCTGCCCTTACAGGACTGTGAGGGTCATCACAGACAACCTGCGAGGCTTTAGTTACACCATATGTCCATTTGGTTACATCTGCGGACATCGTGTTTATGACTATGAGCATTCGCTTGAGATCTCCGCACCTATTCTAGAAACCTTAACCATAGCTGGTTTCCCACAAAAGCTTCATTGTGAAGGAACCTTCAACAATTTGAATCTCGCTGCTCTCACTACCGGACGACGGCTCCACTATTCAAGAAACCTCAGTACCTTCATGCAATTAAATGAAGCTCTACGCTGGGCCACAACACTGCATGCAGATGTGCGTGTGCTTGAGGTCAGTTCACGAATCTATTTTATACTTTACACTCTCTTCTATACTATACAAATATACAATTGGATTTAAAAGAAAGATTAATAAATATTACTTCCTCTGTTCATCATTATAAGGCGCTTTTAATTAATCTCATGCAGACCTAGAAAAACTGTTTCTGTTAGTTAATGTCCTGATTTGAGCTCTGTTTTTTTTTATTATTATTTCAATTTTGCTTTGCAGGGTCTACATATAATTAGGGAGGCACCTATTTCATTTGGAAACGTTGTTCACCTCCGAGTACAGATGCTAAAGCTCTATAGTGATGATTATGATACGGGGGAGGTGGTAATTACTTTTTTGGAAAGAGTGCCAAATTTAAAAAGTATTACCCTCGTGAATGACAGTCCGGGCAATTCTAAGGAGGTATGTATGTATATTGATTTGGCCATTTAGTTTATTTTAATAAATTGTCTTATGTAAAAAAATAAAATTGATTTGGCCGTTATACACACGCACACACACATATATATATAATGCAAACCTAACAATCTTGGGTGTACCTTTTTCATGTGAATCCTAATTTGTTTAAAATTTTTTCAGGCACATAGGTTTGACAAGAACATAGGAAGAGATTGTAGGCTGGATGGATGGAGGGAAATAAAGGGATTGAAGAAAGTAGAGTTCATAATAAGAGAGATGGACGAACAGGTGGCTTTTCTAATAGGGATGTTGAAGGAATGGTGTGTAGACTTAAAGGAGATGATACTCAATTACCCACATTGTCATCACGAGTCCATACTCCCTTATTTGAAGAGTTTTGAGATGGCTTCTAATTATGCACCACTCTCAATTAATTTTCTTCCTGATCATTAGGATAGCAAGACGATATGTCACTTTGTTTTCTTCAAATTATCAATTTTTTCTTTATTATTATTATTATTTAAACTTTTGCTAAAGGACCTATGTTGAGCTTGAGCAAATATTATATATTTCTTAACTTTCTTTTTCTCTTTCAAGTAAATGACAAAATAAAAGACACTCCCTCCATTTCTTTTTATATGATATAATTAAACTAAATTACGTTAATCAAAATTGGTTAAAGATAATAATAAATGATACTCAAAGGGTTGGGTGATCCTTGCATGGCTTGGAGTCCGATACTGATATTTGTCTCTCACGACCTTCACCCAAAAAAACATGCTGGTTCTTAACTATCGTCCACGTCCACCGAAGCTTTATTAAGAGTGAATAATTTTTTTAATGAAACCAGTTTCAGTTTTCATCGTAATGATGAGCACCATAATTTATATTTCACCACAACGATGAGTAATATGGGAAGATTTATTTGTTTATATAAATTGCATATAAATTCAATTGAAAAAAAAAAACTTCGTCTCTCATATTTTAATAAAATTTCGTTTTCCCCCTTAAAAGATTTATTTGTTGCTATGCATTTTAAAGAATATAATTTCTCGTATATAAGAATTCTCTTGACTATTCTTTTTTTTCCTGCTCTTCATTCAAATAGTTCAGAATTCGTTTTTAAAGCACGGTTTTGGCCCTGGTTTTCACTATTATGCATGTGTTTTCCTCAACAATCTTATTAAGCACTAATGCTCTCTTCGAATGGAAAGAAAAGTTGGAAGTAAAGAGAACAAGATGAGAGAAAATAGAGAAAAGAAAAAACTAGAGAGAGTAGTTCATGACTTTTTGATTAGATAATTTGTTAATTGATTAATTGGTGCGGTGAAATTAACTATTGATGTTATCCTATTTTTGGAATTTGGATTATTAAAATTTAAACTTCAATTTGTATTATTTTGAATCAAAAATCAACTAATTCATTAGTTGATTAATTGGGGGAGTGAGGAAGCAGCAATGAGCGAGAGAGGAGCAAGGAAACAAGCGAGCAGCAGATGTCGATGAAGTGAGACTAGAGAATTAATGGACTATGAACATAGAAGGACGAATCTTCAAACCGTCGAGTAAACAAAAGTGTTCAGTCGAGAAAAAAGCTCATGCCCGATTTTCTGAAAGAAGGAATTAGGAAGTTCAGAACAAAAAACATCTAAAAGTTGTTTTCTGTTTCTAGTTTTGCAAAACAAATTTCTATTTTTTTTGTTTTTAAAAACAGTAAACTAAAAATAAGTTGCCAAACAAGATTTTTTTTTGTTTTTGAAAAATAAAAAGTTGTTTTCAAAACAGGTAAACAAACAAACCCTAAACCTTTGCATAACATAAAGGAGCGCCTGCTCTTGAATTTAAAAGCCATCAATACTAATACCATCTTCTTTAGTGGCCTGGCCTAAGCAAGCAAATCATTGGGTTACAACAAAAAGTCAAACAATGTTGATTGAATCAGACACATTTGGCAAAGGCACCACAGTAAGCCCGTAACGTTAAGACTTTATTGAGAATTAAAAAAGTGCTTTAAATAATGTGGGTGAGATGAGAATTATGTAATTGTGAATACAAGTGCTATGTGCTTAAGATTAAACGTTAAACAGGTACCATGAAGAATCCAGTGTCATTGGGATATAATTCTCCCTTTTTCAAAGCATCATATTCCTCATCTGGTTGCTGTAATTTGTGATTTTGCTGGTAGTGGTGCCAAGGGAAATAATCGGAAAAGTGAATATAGAATTGATTTTATATGTTCCAGGAAAATTTTATACTGCTAGGGAAAAACATGCAAGCTGAATATTGACTGATTGAACTACCTTCAATTAAATTCTCAAGTAACATGTACAACGATCCTCCCCTGGAATCGGACTAAGAAAATCAAAGCAGAGGAAGAGAGGAAATGAAAAGAACCTAATGACCACCACTAAGCAAAACTATGATCATTTCAAAATCATACTTGAAAAGGTTGAAGTGTGCAGCAAGCTATAAACAACATTGAGAAAAAGTAATTGAAGTACCTCAAGATTCTTGGAATGCAGAACTTTAGTATTAATAATATTAATAACAAGAATTTGTTATAAAAAAAATAATACAAAAAATACATAAGTATTGAATTGATAAAATCAAGTATCTTAAGCATGTAAGGCTAAGCATACCATTTTTTTAATAGTGAAATGACGTTCCGAGACAGTTTAACAATTTTAGAATAATAATTACCTTAGGTTTAACAATTTTAGATTCCTGTGCAAATGGACAAATGCCAAACGGGAAGAAAAAAAACCGTGATAATGTTTTCTCTCACATACTTTTCTTTATCTATATTTGTGACTTGAAATATTTTATGTAGTACTCACAATTCCACACTCTTTATCACTAAAGTTTTTCAGGCTATCGTCCAAAAATAAATTGTTAGGACTATTTTTTTATTAAAAAAAGATAATTAATCTCTGGGTCCTTATAGTTTCATCTAATTTTTAATCATGTCCCTATAAAATTTTTGTTCTTTTAATCAAATCCTTTTATTTTTACGTGTTTTTAATTAGGCCTCTTTATTTTTTTTTATTAGGTTCTTATAATTTCACTTATTTTTTAATAAGGTCCTTTGTAGTTTTAAAAAAAATTATTTATTAACGTTATGCTTTAAAATTAATCTCACTTTTAAATTAATAATTATATAATTGGACAAAAAAATTAATATAATCATTTAGTAATTACTAATTAATCATAATAATCAACTATACTTAACAATAAATTATTTATAATTATATTCTAATTTTAGAAAATTTTATTATTATAATTTGAATTTTATAAATACAAAAATTATAATTGAAAAATAAATAATATATGTGTTTAACTAAAAATTTAAAAGAATATTAACATAAGATTATTATAATAATTTATTATTTATAGAATATTATTATTCATAGAATAAAAAATAAAAACTATAAGTCTTTAATTAAAAATAAGGTAAAATAATAAGGATCTGATAAAAAAAATTATAGGGACCTAATTAAAAACCATTTAAAACTACAAGGACTTGTATATTAATTATCCCTATTAAAAATTTCAAAGTCTTTATAGAGTTGTCTTTAAAATTTTTTTTTTAAAAAAAAGGACGAGAAAGCCGGATGAAAATCACATGGCACGATTTCTTGCTTACAATTTAGAAACTAGTTTGAAAAGAGGAATTTGACACATCTTGGCCATAATTATTATTGTAATCAAAGTCTAATTAATCTTAATCATTCACGCAATCTATTATTATCATTATCATGGTTTATCTAAATTTTAACACGAACTCACAGCTATAATGAACTTGTGCTTGAGCGTACCCAAGTTTTAACTTCCAAAACTAAAGAGAACATGCAATTCAGTTTTGTTCTCTTCACAATATTTCGACCACTCGGCCTAAATAACACAAGACTCCTAGACTTGGCACTTCTCTGTCCAACTTCTGAACTTCTTCCCTTTAATTTCTTATGAATCATCTTCAATTGATTTGGAACTCCCAACATGTAATTACAAGTTACTAATTTTGTCGACATTCCTAACGACTTGGATATTCTATAGTATTAGTATTATTTATTTTTAATTAGTAGGGCATACATTACATAATCACTTAAGTTATAAGCAGGATTGAATCCGAATCTTTCTACTTATATGAGAGTTTTCATACCATTAGATATTGACAATAAATTAATTTATTATCCTTTTGGAAGTTACTCTCTCATGTACAAAATATAGGAGCTAATTGAGAGTTTTGCCTTGATCATAAATAAATCATAATCTACTTTATCTTCCAAATTTATAACCTTTTTAAATTATTCTTATTAACTGCATGTATCAAAGAACAATTTTCATATATGACCAATTTTCATTGCAAATGTTTAATATATCTTAAGGAATCCAACATATTTTTTTTTACAAATAACTAATTTAGTTAATTTTTAAATCTTCATAAATTAATTATTTAATTGTTATGTTTAAAAATATATTTTTAATCCTTTAAATTTAACATTATTATTAGTATCATTTTATGGCCAAAAAAATACTGTTAGTCTCGTTTAAAAAAGTATTAATTCAGCAAATTTAAATAATGCCCTTGTTTGTTTCAACTTTTTTTCAAACATATGCACATGTGAAAAATATATTTTTAAATATATATTATTTGACTTTTTTTTCAATTGATTATTTGGGATTAAGATATGTGAATATGAAAATATGTTTCTTTAAGATGTATTTTTACTTCAAAATATTTAGTTTTACATAGTTTTATTGTAAACTAGAAATTCTCCCCCACAGGATGCATGGACTAGTATGTTTGATTAGATTTATAATTAGACAATACTTATGTTTGATTTAATATACTCAAATCCCAATTACAATATTATTCAAATCCAAAATTAATTATTAATTTTTTTATTTGAACCTCTGCTTGAAATCTCATTTAATTATAATACTTTCTATTTAATTTAATATATTTAAATCTCAATTAAGATAATATTCAAATCTCATTAATTTAATATATTCAAATTGCACTTTGTTGTATGTGACTCATTTTTAAACCAATAAGATATTATAAGATTTGAAGAATATAGTTAATTAACATTATTAGTATCATTTTTCGGCCAAAAATTACTGTTAGTCTCGTTTAAAAAATTATTTATTCAGCAAATTTAAATAATTATTTGATATTAAGATATATGAATATGAAAATATGTTTCTTTCAGATACAATTTTACTTCAAAATATTTAGTTTTACATAGTTTTTATTGTAAACTAAAAATTTCTCCCCCCATATGCATGGAGTAGTATATTTGATTAGATTTGTAATTAGACAATACTTGTATTTAATTTAATATATTCAAATCTCAATTAAGATATTATTCAAATCCAAAATCAATTATTAATTTTTTTATTTAAGCTCCTAATTGAAATCTCATTTAATTATAATACTTCTCATTTAATTTAATATATTTAAACCTTAATTAAGATAATATTCAGATCTCATTAATTTAATATAATATTGCACTATTATATCCAATTTATTTTTAAACTAATTGGGTATTACAAGATTTGAAGAATATAGTTAGTTGACAGTTAATAGTTAATAATTGATGGTTGATAATTGATGATAATGGTATGAGATACAATAAATCAGAATATGAGAATATTTTTGTTAGTGTGATATTTACCAAATTTCTTTTCTTCAAATCTTTTCACAGTGCTCTAAACAAGTGATAACATATCTTTCCATCTTTCTCTTCTTTTGGAAAAAAAAAAAAAAACTGCATATACCTACATCACCCATGTTACACACACATATATATATAGAAAGTGCATACCCTTATCCTCTTTCACACAACTCGCCGTCATGTCACCGTCGCCCATAGCCCAGGTCTTGCATCATCTTCATCCGGAGAAGGGAGGTAAGATTTTATTCTTTGTACCCACTTACAATTGATCAAGTTCTCAATTTGATTAGATAGGTAGACGCTATATTTAAATGCAGGTAGAGTCATATACAATGAAAGCAAATTATCTACCAAATCGGGAAATTAATTGGATTAGTGCCAGGTCACGTAATTACTAATTTTCTTCACTTGCAGATCGAAACTCATACATTGCAGCTAGGTAGAGTCACATATATACATATATAGAAGAATGAAAGCAAAAGGCAAAGATTTGTTGAGCGATTTACCAGATGACATTCTTCACCACATCTTCACTATCAAAGTATTCAATTCAAGAACGGAACAAAATCTAAGGTCAATCAGAATTGTTGAAAACATCCAATACAAAACCCAATTCTTGAAAATATCCAATACAAAACCCAATTCCAAAAACATTTCAGACTTGACAAGCAGCAAGATACTGAACTGACCAACTTCCATATCGATTCTACTGGAAAACCTCTTCCTGCATCTTGCAGGTGAATGGGCGCAATGCTGGTGATGATGGAAGAAACAGGAATGTCACAATCAAAAGTATAAGTCTCACATGCTTCAACAGAATTGGACTGAAGCAAATAAAACCCCTTTCTATTCTTCCCCACTATTTCTTCTTTCTCGGGCATCCTCTTCTTTCCCTCCGCTTCTTCCTATGCACATGGAAGAAAAGTCTACTAAGAAAAAGAAAATTATAAGAAGAATAATAATAATAATCAAACAAATACAAAAACCGAACTTTTGGAGGGTCGGGCTTCCTCCTCTTCTTGCTGTCCATTTCTGGCTTGGACAGCTGCTGCTTCTTCTCGACCCTCTTCTCAATATCCTCTTTACTGAGGATCAAATTATGATTGATCGAGACTTTGTCCGAAACAATGATAGGCGAATCACGCCTCTCCACAAGCTCAAGAAAGCAAGATTCTACGGATCTGCTTTCCTTATACCCGCAACTAAATTGAATTAATGATACAGTGTCATAAAGCTTCCGAGTTTCTCATGAAGGACCCATTACTAACTTAAAAAAAAAAAACTTACTCATAACAATCCAATTCCAAAAACACCACCCAGCTTTCGTTGGGATAGCTCCCGCTCCACAACAGCAATTTATTATGGGTGCATCTGCAAAAAGAGGGTAATATTAAAACCTGAAATTTTAAAAATAATTATTAAAAAAAAAGTATGTTTACTTGGTGAATGTAGGGGTGCAGTCCTCAAAAGCACGAGTCAGATACTCAATTATTTTTTTGTTTTGAATTGCTCCCTTCAGTGACTAGTCTGTGGACAGCGTCTGCATCCAGTAAGACAACGTTCTTAACTGTGTTGGCCATTTTCTAAGATACCTACAAATTAAAGAAACAAAAGAAATGCAATCACATAAAGTGCAATAATTCTAACGTAACGTATCATAGGATTTGGGAAGGAATGAAATGAAAAGAGTGAGTGATTTTCTAGTGTGATTGTCTTAGTTAGTAATCAAAGGCATTTTAACATTTAACAAGATTCTCGCTCGCAGAAAGTTTCTAACCAATCTACCTTTCTTCACGGGATTTTCAATCATAGCAACATCACCAATATGAGAGCCCAAATGAATAGCATTTTCACGATTCATGAACATAAAGGGTAATCCATGAAACTGAATCCAGAAAGGAGTCCTATCAAACTGTACTTCCCTAACCAACACTTCATCATCCCACAACTGAAGATTTAACAGATAAGATTGAATAGCCCAAAGACGACCATTCAGAATCTTCATGCAGTCTTTGCGATTAGCAAACTGGAAAACAAAGGTGTTCTTCTCGACGTCTACAATTTCTATTTCGCCAGCTAGATTCCAACCCTTCTAAACCATAGAGACTACAGTGCCCCTGTTTAGTTCTTTTGAAACCTCCAAGCATCAGATAAGAGCACCGCCTGACAAAGATCGATGGATTCGCTCCAAGATACGGTCCTAGATAATCACCTTTCGGGAGCCAGAATGGCTCCCTTGTCCACCATCCATCAGATAAACCTTTTCTTGATGTATTAGGATTTAGGGTTTAATTTTTCTAACTCTTAATTTTTTGTCATGGTATCAGAACCCTCTTTTTAAATTCTACAGTAGTACCTCTTGATGGTTGTAGTTGCAAAAAATTTTAGTTAGAGCAACATTTTAATTAATTTTCTAACTCTTTTTTTAAGTCACGGTATCAAAAGCCTCTTTTTTTTTACTCTTTGGGCCTAAAGTATTACTCGTATTAATACACCTCAAGAAGCACATAAAAGCTTTCTTCAACATGGGTTTGCCTCCTTAATGCCTCATCAAGAGCTCACCTACAAAAGGAATAACATTAAACTTAAAAACATAAATATATTTATATATATAAATCACTAAAAAAATATTTTCTTACTTTGTCAGGACATGAGTACTTATTGATTGTGAATTCAAACAAGCCTTAAGACCATAATTTTAGAAATTGGATTGATCATTTTAAAAATTAACCTATAAATTACAAACAGTTCGGTACTTAATAAAGACTCAAATATAAATATACCTGTTGATACCTGGAGTTACTAGAACAAAATTACTTTAAAAATTAGTTTAAGGTTGTAATTATTATTGAGAAAATACATGGACATCATACATAATTGTAATATAATAAAAATTTGAGCAAAACCTAAAGAATTTCAGGATTGAGCAAAATTATGATACACAACTCAAATCTGGTGACTAATGATGCCTCATAATTAATATTGCATAGAAAAATCTGCTGCAAATTCCTAGTCACAAACAAAATTCAACTTGTCAAGTTTTGAAAATGTGGCACACAACTCAAATTTGGTGACTAATGACACCTCATAATTAATATTGCACAGAAAACTTTGCAATAAATTTCAAGTCGCATACAGAATTTTCAGCAAAGATGCACCTGAGTCAGTTCTAGATGTGGGAAAATTTCAAAATCAGACCAATGAAATTAAATTTTCAATGCAAAGGAGCACCAAGACCTAATATTTGAATGGGCACCGCTTAACCTATGCGAAAAAAACAAAATCCCAAAGTAGTTAGGATGATAGAGAAAATGTTTGAAATATAACTTGAAGAAACAAGAACATTGAGAGAGAATTTGAATATTATAAAAAAAATCACGTGATTAAAATCATCTCTCATTGAGTGTACGACACTTGAATTTAATCCACTAAATTTAAATATTGAAATTTTAATTTTATGGTTTTAAAAAAGTTCCCTGTTTATTAAAACAGATTGGAATTTCATTTTTTATTTATCATATTGATACTTGAAATATTATGTGTAAGTTTTAAAGTTCATGTGTTGATTTTGTAATTTTTTGTGCTGAAGTTGACTTTGTAATTAATTCCTATTAAACTTCAATTTAATTTAGAAGAAATATTATAACTTTTTTAAAAGAAATATCTGTTTTGGTTCTGTAATTTAAAAATATTGTAAAGATATACAATGATTATAATTCAAGTATATCTGTCCCCCAACACTACTCACACACACAACAATTCAAAAATATATGTTTTAAAGTAAATATCTATCAATAATAAGTAATCCGTTTGATGTCTTTAACAAGTTCATTCAACTAGTTGAAGATCCAACATGTATATGCCACTTTTTGAGTTCGTAATCATATGACCATTTGAATTCGCCATAATTATCATGCCATAGTGATACCACACTTACATTAGATTCAAAACCTATCTTAAAAGAGGTAAAATTATATACACATATATATAGGCACACAATACACACACATATATATATTGTATTAGAAGAATTTTTTCTATTCTTTAGGTTCATGGGTTTAGCAATTAAAGGGTCGAACAAGCTCACTAAAAGAAATGGCTTTGATTCTAGAAAATGTGTGATCATTAAAACTAATAAAAAATTAGAGGCCTCATTATGAAAAATTAGTTCATGAAAAATTGGAATTCAAGGGGAAATGCAAAATTGGAAGAAAGTGGTCGAACTGAGGAAACTGGTGCAGAGAAAAAGAATGATCCACGAGGGTAGGTTTTTGTTGTAATGGTCTGGGCCCTTATTTTTAGCACCCCCAAGAGAAAACTGCTAATGCTTTTTCTCCCATATTTTTCTGTGTTTATATTTGTAGCTTTAAATATTTTTATTCAGTGCTCGCAATTTCTGAATTTCACACTCTTTATCACTAGAGTTTTTCAGAATATTGTAAAAAAATAAATTTTCAGGACGACTGAAAAAATGGAAGCAGCGTGGATAGAGGAAGAGAATTCAAATAGAAACTAGTCAGAAAAGAGGCATCTGACGCATCTCAGCCATAAGTATTATTGTAATCAAAGTCTAATTCAGCTTCATCATTCACGCAACCTATAATTATTGTTATCATTATCACAATTTACTTAAATTTTAAAACAAACTCACACTTATTATTATTTTTTTCCTATGCACAGGTATGCTCTTGGTGAAAGCAATCTTATTTGAGACGTTACCAGACATTAAATACAAACATCTTTTTTAACGAGGATTTGAATTTTGGCTCACCATAATATTTTTATAAGGAACTAACTTTTTTAACTAAATTTATAACTATAACATACGTGCTTGGCTGAAGTTCCAAGACCCAAAAAACAGGCAACACAGTTGTGGGCCTCCTATACAATATTTCTGCAGCTTGGCCCAGATAACACAAGGCTCCTTAGATCTGTATTCTGTGGCAACACATGTAGGACAACCCCCCCCCAAAATTTCTTATGAATCATTTTCAATTGATTTGGAACTCCCAACATGTAATTAGTAGTAGTGATTTTCTTTACACCCCCAGTGATTTAAGAAATAATTAATTTAATAAAATTTTTAATGGTCATAAATTAGTTATTCAACTTCTTATACTTGTACTAGATGGAATAATCCTTTTTAAACCTCGTCATTTTATTGCGATATCGAAAGCGAAATATAGAGAGTGAGTCTCATTTTATGGAGGGAAATCATTGGGGTCCTTTTGGTTCAAATGTCTTGGAATTGTGGGAAGGAAATAGGTTTTCTACTTTTTTTTTTTGAAAAAAAGAAAAGAAAAGGGAGAATAGATCAGCTACATCTGTTTGTCATTTGCCTATGAAGGAACTTAGTTATAGATATCAACCCTTGGTCAGCATTGGTGAATAAGGAAGATGGATATAAACTCAAGAAAAAATTGCAAAAAAAAACCGCTGAAATAGAAAAATTACACACAGGGACCAATTCATAAAAATTATTATCAAAACCCATACTAATATTGTGACGGGACTTTATTTACAATTTTTTTATTTCGACAGTCTTTTTTTACCATTTTTCCTAAAATCAATTAAAGAAGCGTACATAATGTACAAATATAATATAGGGTTATATTCTTGGAATAAGCAGACATTATAATCGTAAATTATATTGACTTTTTTTTTTACCAATTGACTCACTTATTATCAAAAATTTGAACTCACAACTTTATATTTAAAAGAATTTAAAATAAATTGTTTAATGTCATTTGAGTTACAAGACCCCAACTTGTAAATTATATTAATCATAACCTCAAAATTAAGTATTTAAAATATACTCGTACGTCACGCCTTTCCCTCCATGCTCCATGAGTGGGAGGAACAACTATTCTGAAGAATTGATATCCCCTAAATAACCTCAACCTCGAGCCAGCACACAGCATTGTTTGGCTTAAAATATTTGGGGGGTGATTTTTTTTTTTTTTTGGTATTTACGCCTGCTCTGTCTGGTATTTTTAATATTAATAAAAGGAGAATTTCCAGGCGGGTAATGCGGCTTATGTGGGCCAGGCGGGGTCAGATGATCATGACATTAAAATGAAAAAAATTAAAATTAAAATTGCCATTATAAACCGGCATGCAACACGCCGTGCAATGAATGATGATGAAGATGAACCGTTTGAATACAAACATACATATACATATATAAATATATATATATATATATATATATATATGTAGTGCCTGAGATCACAAGAAATCTCTCCACGTGGACCCAGCTCAATTATATCGAGCCGAAGAATATCACACCATTTTGCATTCCTAATATGATAAACATTTTGCTCGTTCCGTTTTCTGTTTGTGCCCCACCAATCAATCCGCCTCATTTTAATTTGTGCCGTGAATTCTTTGAACTTATATTTATGGGGCCACATAGAGATAAAAAACAATAATGACCACGTAAAATGCGTTTTTACTATTAGAGCTAACACGTTAAAAGAGTCATTGATTCTCATATTATTTTTTTTCCTTGTTTACAAGCCCTAGGGTTTATTACGGTTTAATTAATGGTAGAGTCATCTTAACTTTCACTCGCTACCTAGCTATAAGACAACATGTTTAATAAGACTCTATCGTGAAATATTATTATAAACCATACTCACTCATGTCCTTGACACAAAAAAGTTAGACACGGACAATCATGTGTAGATTTTTTTGGGGTCTGAACAAAATCAAACTCGTTATATTCATTTTGTCGAGATATTCAATCACACTTTGTTATGTGCTCCATATAAAAAATTAAAATATAAAAATAAGATCATATGTAGTTGGAGATTTTAATATAACACACCTAAGTAACCTAATCTAATAAATACTCCATTTATCTATTTTTAGAAGAAACAAGTAGCCAAATCAAAAAGTTGGTAAAATTTTGTTAAACGAGATAAATATTATAAGTTTTTTTAAAATACCCTTATTTATTAAAAAAATATATAACAATTATTAAAATAAAAAATATTTGTATACATATATTGAAAAATATAGAAAGAAGTGTATGGATCTTAGCAAAAAAATGTGTATTAAAAATTTCAAAATACAGAACCGTACCAATAAATCACTCATGCCTAACAAATAGTATGTCTACGCACCCCTATGACCGATGCATATTTTATATGTCTGTTTAAAGAATTTCACGCACACATGACACGTCTCCACAGCAGCACACCACCACTTTTCCTGCTGCATACTAAACAACATCAGACAGAAAACACATTCCAAGCAGATCGAAGGGTATTGTTATTATCACCGATCAATGTGATGAAGACTTCGTCAACGAAGTGAACGTCACTGATGCTCCTAGATTTGAACTGCTCTTGCCAACCTCCACGGTACCCGTGTCGTAACGTAAGAAAAACTCCACCAGCATTACCCTACACAGCAGCACCACCAGATTCTTCGCCGGGCATTGCTTGTTATCTTTGGATGACTCCTCTGTCTCTCGTCCGTTTGACCAATAGACATACTTTAGCAGCTTCTCCCCTTCCCCGACAAACCTATGGCCCACAAATGCCTCAGGATTCTCAAACACCCAAGGATCTTTCGTAGCGAACGGCTGAAATCCGAAGATCATTTCTCCTTTCTTGATCTCAAATGCTGCATCATGAGATTGGATCACCAGATCCTCCCTCGCCTTAGCGTACTGGTAGGGCACTGTAGGTTCGATCCTTAGTGCCTCGTACACTACCGACTTCGTCAGGGTCATCTTCTCCAGCGACGCAAATGTGATCCCGCCTTCCGCCTTCACGACGGTCCTGATCTCGTCGGCCAGCTCCTTGTGGAGACCGGCTCCGGCAGATCCAACCCACTTCATCAGTATAGGGAACTGGCTCTTGAACCCACCGTAAGCGTTGAAGCCCGCCATGAAAATAAGGTTATGGCAAGCTTCGTCTCTCTTGAGCCCGAAACGCTCTGCTTCGTCCAGCGTCGCCGATGCAGCCGTGGAGAATACGTCGTAAAGCTTCTTGTAGTCTGACTTCACGATACTCGCTGGAAACGGGAGTGTTCGGAGAAAGAAATCTTCGACGTAGTCGAATATTTTGGGAAGCCCTGCGGTGGCAAGGGGAGCGAGCTGTACACCCAACCATTTCTCGAAGAGTTTCGGACCATCCGACCCGAGCTCGGTATTCTTAGGGTCTGAGTTTGACCCGCAGAGGAGCCGGAACACGAAGTCGAAAGACATTTTGTCGCTGAAGGTGTTGAGGCTAACTTTGCCGTTCTCGGAGATTTTGTCGTCTAGACCGGCGAAGAGCTCCGACGCACAGTCCCTAAAGAGCGGGATGAAGTTGTGGTGTTGGGAAGCGAGGAGGTGGAGGAAGAAGCTTTTGAAGAGAGCATGAGAGGGTTCGGAGGTGTCGAGAAAGGCGCAGACGCGGTAGCCGCCGGTGAACTCGATGGAGGGCATGAAGGTGCCATCAAGAACGTTGCGTTTCTCGACCTTGGAGTTGTCGAAGAGAATCTGGAAGCTGATAGCGTCGAGGACTGCGATAACTCGGGGGTCGGAAGAAATGAAAGGGCCGGGAGGCATGTTCGTACGGAAAACCGTTGACTTGTACTTCTGCATTCTGGAGGAGAAGAACTTGTCACGACCTTGTCTGTAAAAATAATCGTGTCTGTCGCTAATGGCTCCGAAGAAGCGAAGGCCATAACTTCCAGGTATTGGTTTCAGGGGAAGCTTGGAAGAAGTGTCTGAGGGTGAAGAAGAAGCCATTGATGATGATTGTTGGGTGTTTTCTTTTTCTTGGTGATGGTACAGAGAGAAAGCAGAGCGTAAGGACGTATGATCAGACTGAGGGTTGTGATCTTTATATCCTTGTGTACTACTATTTCTATGCATCAAGGTTAATAATGGAGCTTTTGGCCAAAAAAAAAAGTTAATAATTGAGCTGGCTACTATTTTTTTTTAAAAAAATTGAGTTAATTATTTATAATAAATAAATATTTTTCTAATCATATTTATGAAACAAAAAAAGAATGATTTTTTTGTTCTATTTATAAGTCACCTTATTAAATTTTCAGTATGAATGTACTATTTTGTCTTTCATTTATTATAATGTAGGTTTTTTTTGGAAAGGGGCATATATTAAATATGGGTAAAGTTAAAAAATTATTATATTTTAATAGAAAGTTAATGTATTTTAAGATGTTTTTTATATCGGTGTGAAATGTATTGAAATTACCTTATAAATAGAATGAGAAGAGTATTATCGTTTTTAAAATATTTTTTATAATAATATTATTATCTAGAACTACCATTTGATGCAATATTTAAAATGTGTAAATACTATAAAAAGTACTTTAAAAAATAGTTAATTATAAGAGGTAAAATAAATTAGAGTCTTATATTTAAGATCAAATTAAAAATCAAATCAGTATTTTATATTAAGGATAAAGTAACAGTAAAATAGTCGCCCACGTGAAATATTAATTGTCTAATTGTTACAGATTAGCTGGAACATGCAAATTAAATGGGAGTGCGGACACCCTCATTTTAAGGCCTTTTTTTAAATTGTTTAACCAGAAGGTCAAGTGAACTGGGCTTTGAAACACCGGGACATGTGTCAATATTTAAAGAGCTCTTATAAAAATATAATAAACATGTATAAATTATCTATCAATAAGATTTTTCATATCAGGATTTGAACTTATTTACCCAATAAATTCTTATGACACGTGTTGCTTAAGCAGAGAGAGGAGTTTAAGCCAAGTTAAATGGAAGGGCTCTTCACCTTTTATTTTATGTTTGCTGAAACAAAAATTATTAAGATTTGAATTTGATGTCTCTGAATCAGACTTGAGGGGGATAAAATTACAAAATGCTTTCTTTGAAACCGCCCAGCTCAAATCCGCGCACGCGCGTGCCCCCACGTTGTCATTTCCTGATTCGGTGTCAAATGATGAGGCGCGTGTGCGTGGGAGTTGATCCTCTCCACCGTCCTTCCCGTTCTCTTCCGTTTTTTTTTTCGCAACCATCAGGCCAAAACCGCAATGATTAATATTTTATAAAAATAAATATTATTATAATTTTAGATTAAAAAATAGACCAAAAAATTTAAACCATTAAGATTTTAATCCCATGGTTGTGAAGGAAAAAAAAAAGACAGCGAGAAGGAAAGAGAATGAGAGGAGTGGCAGAGAGATCCAAATCCGTGTGTGTTTTAAATGTTATCTTCAAGTTATTTCACAAACACGTTTTTCAGATGCAGAGTTGGTAACAGTGCCAAGTTTGGCCATTAATGAATTAATTAATGGAAAAGTTGAATAATGATGTGCTGACGTTCCTTCGTTGGAATCTCAATGATGGAACTTGAGGCAGAACAAGGATGAACCCAATAATTCATGTCAATTATATATAGATTTTCATCAGGTAAAAGAAAGTGTTTTTCATTGGCATGGCAAATTATCGTCTACTTATAAAATAACATATGTCCAAAGCTTACAATGTACACTTTTGTAATTACCTCTTCCGATTTGTTGTATATTTTAATCCATCTTTTTTTTATATTTATTATTTTTCTTAAATTAATTTATTTAACTAAAAATTGACATACAGTATAACATTACAGAAAAATATTTTAGATAGATCAGGTTATATTTATTACAATTAATTAATTTACTTACCTTGTTTCATCTACCCAATTAATTCGTCAGACCCCCATGTTCCGATTGTGCTAAATGAATAGTAACTGGGGAATAATATGGAATACAGCGATAAATCACGTGGATTTAACCATACCTATAGTAGATTTAATTTTTTATGACATTCCAAAGATGATTAAGCATTACTTTATAAATTTAAATATAAAAAATATATAACTAATGTATAATTTAAGAGTGTAACATTTAATTCTCCCTAATTAGATTAAATCTGCATGCGATTTTTGAAAGGCATTAGTTTTAACGGTTTTTTGTTTGGTGAAAAGTTTTAATAGTTTGAATATCAGTCGCGTAATTTCATTTTTTGGGGGCGAAGAGTTAATACAAAAAAGCTTTCCCTGTCAAATCCCTTACGCTGTTTGGTACCAGAGAAATGAAAAGAAGGAAAAAAAAATTTCAATAAGTTTGATTTAAAAAATTAAAGAAATAGGATTTTAAAATTTTAACAGAGAGAAATTATAAAATAAAAATTAATTAAAGATTTTTAACCTTATTTTTTAATTTTTAAATCGAATTTATTTTGTTCCCCTCGCCTCTGTTTCATTTTTCTTGTATCAAACGTACCCTTAAACTCGAAAGATAGATGACACTTGGAAGAAAAGAATGAATAATCAGTTATGATGTAATATCTCCGGTTCTAATTATAAGAACGAGTTATAATTTTAAAAGATTAAGAAAAGAAATTAAGTTAGCTATTTGTAATAAATAAGTATTGTGTTTCATAAAATATTCTTACCAATCAAGTATATCGGCTAGAAATATCATTATTAGAAGGACTATCTTAAAAAAAATATAAATATAATAAATAAAATGAATTAGAATCTTATATTTAACACTAAATAAAAGAAAATAATATTTTATATTAAAAATCAGAGGTAATATATATCAATTAAATTGTCCTAAAAATGAAGCGTTGATTTCTAGAAAAGCTGGCTAGGACGAGGGCTTTTACTGGCAGAGGCAAAATTCTACTGTAACACTGCCTTCGCGTGGATAGGCACAAGGAACTTTCATTTTAAGGAGCTCGATGGTTGATTTGATTTTTTATGCTATTGACATAAAAGGACAACATCACAAAATTGTGTTCTTTTTTTTTTAAGCTTTAAAATTAGTTTCTAAGACATTATTTTTCAAGTTATTTATTATGCATCTAGTTTCTTAATATTATTTATAATACATTCAGTTCCCTAAATCAAAATTAAAGTACTATATTTTATGTAATAAAAAATTAATATCAGGGTGCTAAAGCACACCAACAAAATCACATTACAGTACTAAATACACGTATTTAGAAAATAATATTAGGATATTAGATGTTATTTTGTCCTCTTTTTATTTTCTCTGCTTTATCAGCTCTGATGAATTTGTCATTGCAAACGCTACAATTTTGTTCATGATCTTAATTTTACCTTGTGAGATAGACGAGTTAAAAATATGGATATTTTGTAATTTATAACTTAGTTGTATAATAATTAAACAAATAATCTATGATAAACAGTGTATTATAGTGAAAGCTAAAAGATTACACCCTAATGACGCCATTTGGATAAAGATAAACAGTGCGACTTTCTGGCAATGGATACCCTTAGACAAGCAGCAACCATAGCCATACATATATAAATATATATATATATATTTTTGCCTGACATAGCCATACATATATATATAAATGTATATAAATATAAATATATTTATTTATCTGTGCGTGCACGCTTTGTATTTGTTGCTTTATGGAATTGTTTTCATATTTTATGTCAACAGATACCTGCCCGTATATGCCAACATCATCCATCACGCTTGGAGAAAATTTCTAACTCAAACTCAGCATTGACATGCGTGTATATACGAGCTGTGTCAAAAAAAGAAAATAATTGTAGTTTTATACCCTTCAAATTTGATGCCGGTGCATTAAATCTTAATTTTTCTTGTTTTTAATTTATCTGACTAACATATTTTTCGAAGAAAAAACCTGTTAAATTTCAAAATGACAAATAGATGATTTTAATAGATTTTGAGTAGTAAACCATTATAATTATAGTCAAAACCATTACAAAAATAATTAGCATGGCTTATTTATCTTTTTAAAATTCAATAAGTATTTTTCTCTCATTTTGTCCTTTTCAGATGTTGATTCGCAATTACACTTGAAGATTAAAATTCTAGAACACCGATGATTAGATCACCTAATTGGGGTTGTTCTAACTTAACAACGGGTCTCGAATTCGAGGCGTGGGAATATAACATCTTAAGGGTCAAGGACACCAACTTTAATAGTTTTTGTCATGTTTCGATCCGGATTTGTTTGAATCCATTATTATGTCTAAAAGATGACTTAGCTCAGGATACCAGAGGCTTACAAAAAAAAAAAAATTTCTGGCATGCACACGACCTGCTTTTGCCTCTTCGCCATTTATTGTTGGGAATTATTATAAGTTGATTAATGCCGTAGTAACGTTCATTGATCTAAATGATGGAGTGGGAATCTAAACAAGGATGAACCCAAAAAATCATGTCAGCTATAGATCCTCAGGGAAAAAACGTGGCTATGGAAAAAAAAAGTGTAATTATAGAATAGGTATATGTTCCAGGTTTATGATGTAGACTTTTATCATTAGTTTATCCCTTTATGTAAAGTAAAAATATTATAAGCCAATTGTTAAAAAAAAAATGTTATGAGCAAATCAACGTCCAAAGATTACATGATTTTTGTTGGATCCTCATGTTCCCCATCGTGCTAAATAAAAAATTGGGGAATGATATGGAGGAGACAGATAAATTACGTGGATTTAAAATTTTAATTTTAACTATAGATATAATAGATTTAATTTTTATTATTTCAAAGGTAATTAAGCATTACTTGCTGAAATTCAAATATTAAAAATATAACTAAGGTATAGTTTAAGAGTGCAACTTTGGCCTAAAAGAAAGTTTGAGAGTCAAAACATTGCTTGCCATGGAGGGAAAGTAATACTCTTCCGGTCTTTAATATAAAATCTAATTGTTGAGTTGATTTTGATCCCAAATATAAGACGTATTTATCATATTTATCAATTTTTTCCAAATTACCCATGTGGATACTCCCTCAACCATAATCAAGTAAAAGAGGGAGAGAGGACATTAAAGAAGATGATTATGGTGTTTTAGTAAAAGTATGTCATATTTCTCATAATTAACTAACTAATCTAATTTTTTTAATTTAATCAAATTAGTTAAATAAGTCGTATATTAAGGATCAGATGAGTAATTAATAATGTCCAGATTTCCTAAGTTTTTGGTAATGTTCATATACGTGCTATTAGTTCAAAAGAACGCTTCAAAATTCAATGAATTAGATATTGATATGGCCATTGAAATGACAAAAATATAAATCTCAAACTTCGTCAAGAACATATTACCCGTCTATAGAATTATACATGTCACGGTAGCTCATGAGAAAAATGGACAATTACGTTACTCTCCCCACAAAGACACGATTACGAGCCCAAATATACCGGGTTGCCGCTATAGGACTTCAACCAACATGGGCCACTCTTTTGAATTTGTATGGATTATGTAATGTGGGATCCAGTCATATGTTGTTCCTTTGACTTTCGAATTAAGGGGACCAGTCCAACACATGACCACCCCGGCCCCCCAGGGGGGAGAGGAGGTTGTGTTTTCGTACAACGAGCGCTAAAGCCTGACTAAATTTAAATCACTATATTAACAGGGTGTTTGGAAAAAAATAAAACTCTAATTTTAAAAGTAATTTTATAATATACGTAGTAAGTATGTGAGAAGAGTTTTGTCTCGACTTGCATGAAAGTATTTTTTAAAAATGCTTCTGGGTTTCACCAAATACTTTCTAAGTGGGGATTAAATCCATACAATCTACGAGGCAACAATCCAAAGGTGAGGAAATAGATAAATCATCCTTTGGTTAAAGTATCCGCAACACAGCTCTGGTCTCTTGAAATATGGCTAAAATTCGGCTCCGAGTTACTCATCCGGTCCTAAATATAGGACCTGATTTTTGAATTGGTTTTGGTTCCAAAATATAAGACCCATTTCTCATATTTGTCAATTTTCTCTAAATTACCCTTATAGATACTCTCTCAACCATAATCAAGTAGAAGAAGGAGAGGGGGTATTAAGAAAGATGGTTATGGTATTTTAGAAAAAATATGTCACTTTTCTTATAATTAACTAACTTACCTAACTTCTTTAATCTAGTCAAATTAGTTAAATGGGTCTTATATTAAGAATCGGAGGAGTATTATATACACTTCATCATGTTTTGAATCTGTGGGTAAAAATCAGGTTACATGTACTGGAGTTTTGTCCGTCGAATAGCATATACCCATTAAATATTTTTTAATCAGATTCCAAAATAATTTTTCTGAATCCAAAATCCCAAGCTAATTATCAGGACCACCTTCTGAAACAGTTCATTCTTCAGCTTCAAAAGCATTGCACTATCCTATTCCTAGCACATGGGTGAAGCCTGCAACCCCACAACCTTTGTGATCTGTAATGTATAACTAGGAAAATCTTTAAAAAGAAGCTTGAAATTACTAAATCTCAAATTAAATCTAATAAAAATATTTTAATAAGTAATGATACTGAATGTTAAAATAACAACACATTTTGATATGAATTTCTTAGTTAAAATTTAGTAATTTCAAGTTTTTTTATGGGAGACTTTTCCAATTCTCAAAGCCAGCGTTAAAAAGAAATTCATATCCATAGTTCGGTACTTGTTATGTGGGCTTTATTTGGGCCAACATGTGTAAGGGCTATAATCTTTTTGAACTCGTGAGGGTTATGTTAAGTAACTTCAGCCAAACAAAAAAGGAGGATTATGTTAAGTAAGTTACGTTGGTCCACGTATGTGATTCCTTTAATTTATGGATTTTGTCAACCACCGCCCAATTATTTTTCTCTTCTGTGACAACCACCGCCCAAATTGAAGGCCAAATAATGGACCGCTCCAAATATCAGCTTAGAACCTCTCCTCTTTCCTTTCCCTCCTCTTTGCTCCTTTTCCTTATCTAACCATTCGATTAATATTTTAACGTTCAGATTTAAATCTTTCTAAAACTATTATTAACATAGTAAATTATTAAAATAAATAAATAATAAATTACAAACTATATTAAAATTTAATTCTAATAGTTTGCAAATGCACTAAATGTTTTTAAAAATTTTTTATAAGTAGTTTATAAAAAATTAAAATCTAAACCGTTGAAAATATGTTAATCTAATGGTTATAAAAAAGAAGAAGAGGAGGGAAGAGAATGGAAAGGGAAGAGGAGAGGTTCCGAATCGCTCCAAATATACCGCAGTTTAACTCAATCTGAATGATTGTCTTTATTAAAACCCTTTGATCCTACAATTATCTCATAAACTCGACCACTTCAATCTAGAGGGTGTTTGGATAAAATCAAAATTATGATTTTAAAAGTGCTTTTACAGTATACGAAATAAATATGCAGAAAAGTTTATTTCGATTTGTGAAATACTTGCCAAACACCTCCTTAGAAACATGATCACTCGACATGATAGTGCATTAGACGCTTTTGGCCTTGATCAACGACTTAATGGCATGGCTGGTCCAAGAACAGGCGTTTTCTCTTCAATACTGAAACTGTCATACTGCAAGAAGAATTCTACCAGCAATAACCTTCCCAACATCACCACCAGATTCTTCCCAGCACACTGCTTGTTCTCGGTGCTTGGATCCTCTTTTTCGCGCCCATTCGACCAGCACACGTACTTCAACAGTTTCTCCCTTCTTCCCCACAAACCTATCTGCCACGAACACATCTGCCCTCTCAAACACCTTCGGGTCCCTCGTTGCCAACGGCTGATACCCGAATATCATCTCTCCTTTCTTGATCTCAAACCTCGCGTCATGGCTCTGGATCATGATATCCTTCTTGGCCTTCGCGTACTGGAACGGAACCGGCGGCTCAATCCTCAGAGCCTCCCACACCACTGATTTTGTCAAAGTCATCTTGTCCAACGATCCAAGTGTAAGACCCCCGTCCGCTTTAACGACGGTCCTGATCTCGTCGGCGAGCTTCTTGTGTAGACCCTCCCCGGCTAATCCGACCCACTTCATGATGCTGGGGAACATAACCTTGACCCCTCCGAAGGTGTTGAACCCTAAAACAAAAACCAAGTTATGAGCCGCCTCTTCTCTTTGAAGCCCTAAACGCACCGCTTCGTCCAGGGCTCCGTCGCAGACCCGGAAACGGCGTTGTAGACTTGTTGTAGGCCGACTTGACCAGAAAGGGCGGAATGGGAAAGGTGTGAAGCAGGAGATCTTCAGCTAGGCTCAAGAATTTTGGAAGGCCTAGGGTTACAATAGGAGCGAGCTGAGCTACCAGCCAGTTCTGGATCAGTTTTGGACCCTTCGACCCGAGCTTGGTCTGGTTCGGGTCTACCCGCAAAAGAGCTTGAACACGAAGTTGAAGGATTCGTTGTCGCTGATGGTGTTGAAGTCTGCTTCGCCTTCAGCTGAGATATCTGTTCCAGTTTCATAAAAATCTTGTACAAGGAGCTTTTAAGCAGTGGCAGTACCTAAAAATTAACGAAAGCCGTCAACTCATCAACTAACAAAATATACTTACAATAATTTGAGCAATTATACTGTTAAGATCGATATATAATAAATGAAAAATTTTCTGTGTGTGTGTATATATATATCTGTCGACTTGATAGTTATACTGTTAAGCAATGTTACTTTTATTTCATGGTGGTGTTTAATGACGTGCGCCATGCACATGTACCTGTCGTGACGAGCTGCGAGGAGGGAGAAAAGGAAGCGCTTGATGAGGGCGTGCTTAGGTTCGGAGGGG